>NW_017731869.1:324114-338133 GCF_001890085.2 Hipposideros armiger | reverse complement strand
TTAAATATTTTTTAAAAAATGAAAGAAAGAATGTGTCCTTTGTAAACATATAATATTCACCTCTAAGATTTTCCCCTAAGATTAGGAAACAGACAAGGATGCCCACTCTCACCACTATTATTCAACATAATACTGGAAGTCATAGCCAGAATGATCAGGCAAGAGAAAGAAATAAAAGGCATCTGAATTTGGAATTAAGAAATAAAATTATCACTTTTTGAATATTACATGATTCCAAATATAGAAAACCCTAAAGAACCCACCAAAAGACTATTAGAAACAATTTTTACAATACAGTCAAGTTGCAGAATACAATATACAATACAAATCAATACACAAAATACAATACAAAATCAATACACAAAAATCCATTGTTTTCCTATATACTAACAATGAAATTTCAGAAAAAAAATTGAAGAAAACAATTTCATTTGCAATTTCAACAAAAAGAATAAAATTTCTAAGAATAAACTTAACAAAGGAAGGGAAGGACCTATACTCTGAAAACTATGACATTGTTGAAAGAAATTGAATTAGACACAAAGAAATGGAGATTCATTCTATGTTCATGAATTGGAAGAATCAACAGAGTTAAAATAGCCATATTACCTAAAGCACTGTACAAATTTAATGCAATCCCCATCAAAATTACAATGGCATTTTTCAAAGAAATAGAACCCAAACAAAAATCATCAAATTTGTATGGAACTGGGCCGGTCGAGTGGCATGTTGGTTAAGAGCTGGCTTGGGATGCCAGGGGACCCTGGTTTGGATCCCACATATGAGGGCCAGTGACACTCTACAGCCCTCTACAGCTAAGATGCTGAACAACAGCTCAACCTGGAGCTGGGCTGCCATGAGTCGCCAGTGATGGCGTGGGCTGCAGCCCCTGCTGCAGTGGGCTACCGTGAGCTACCATGAGTGGCTGGCAGCCAGCATAAGCTGCTGTGAGCCGCTGTGACCTGCCATCCAATGGCCAGCGAGTGACTGCCTCACCCAGGAAGAGTGCAATGATAATACCAACATTTGCCAGTGAAGCGACATCCTCCACAAATAGACTGAAGAACAGAACAACAGCAATGTGTCTGTTCCCCTTCCCCGATTCCCCAATGGTGTTCTCCTCCCCCAATTCCCCAATAAAATCTTTAAAAAAAAATTAAGTATAGGGCTACCATATGACCCAGCAATCCTTCTTCTGAGTATCTACCCAAAAAATTTGGAAACACTTATTCATAAAGATATATGTAGCACTGGGCCGGCCGAGTGGCACATTGGTTAAGAACTGGCTTGGGATGCCAGAGGGCACCGGTTCGGATCCCACATATGAGGGCCAGTGACACTGCCCTCTACAGCTAAGATGATGAACAACAGCTCGACCTGGAGCTGGGCTGCCTTGGGTTGCCAGCGATGGCGTAAGCTGCAGTCCCCTGCTGCAGTGAGCTGCCATAAGCTATCATGTGTAGCCAGCAGCCGCCGTGAGCGGCCGTCCAGAAGCCGGCGACTGATCTGCCTCGCCCGGGAAGAGCACAATGATGGTGCCAACTTGGGCCAGTGAAGCAACGTCCTCCACAACTAGACTGAAGAACAAAACAACAGCAACTTGTCTGTCCCCTTTCCCCGATTCCCTAGCATTGTTCCCCTCCTCCAATCTCCAATAAAATCTTAAAAAAAAAAAAGATATATGAACCCCTATGCTCATTGCAGCATTATTCACAATAGGCAAGACATGAAATAAAAGCTAAGTGTCTTTTGACAGGTGGTTGGGTAAAGATGTGGTACATATATATACAATGAACTAATACTACTCAGCCATAAAAAAATGAAATATTGTCATTTACAACAACATGGATCTTGAGTATTAGGCTAAGTGATATAAGTCATATGGAAAAAGACAAGAACCATATGATTTCATTCATATGTAGTATATAAAGCAAAAAACAACAAATGGACAATAACAACAAAAAACAAGCAAAATTAAGATAAATGCATAGATACAGACAACAGAATGGTGGTTACCAGAGGAGAAGGAAGACAAAGAAAGTAAAGGGGTCAAACATATGGTGATGGGAGGAGACTAGACTTCAGGTGGTGAGCACACAATACAGTATACAGATGTTGTATTATAAAGATGTACAGCTGGGGGAACATATAGGAGTTTTGGAATATTACAAAGAACCTCTGATCAAGTCCCTCATCTCTTCCCTCTCTAGATGAAGAGAACTGAGGATCAGAGAGACGAAGTAACTCACCCACGCTCACTGTACTTGGTGGAATCAGAGCTGCGAATAGCTCTTGTAACATTCCATACGTCTTTCTAGCATTTAGAATACTTTCAACTATTTAATTATGTATAAGTTTTTTGTTTTGTTTTGTTTTGTTTTGTTTACCATCTAGATTGTAAGCTCTGTACAAGAACTATCACATCTATCTTCACTACACCATCCTCAGCATCTGACAGAGTGCCTGGAATAAAGCAGATAAATATTTGTTGACAGATTCACTAGCATGTGAGCTACATGAGAACAAGAAAAACAGCCAGCATTTAGTGAGAGCTGATGTGTACCAAGAAATGTTCAAAGCACTGTATTTGTATTAGTTTATTTAACCCTCAGAATAACCCTGAGTTAGTGCTCTTATCATCTCTGCCATCTTAGAGGGGAAAACAGTGCAGCTCAGAGAGATTAAGTAAATTGCCCAGGATCACACAGAAAGTGGCAGACCTGGTTCTCTAACCAGGCAGTGTGTTTTACACTTCACTCTATTTTCACCACAAAATATTGCCTCTTCATCTATCTCTTCTGAATCCCCAGCCCTAGAAGAGTGCTAACACATAGACAGCACTAAATATGAGGTGTGATCAAACAATACGGTGAATGTTTAAATATAAAAAATATTACAGTAAAAGACACATTACCATTAATTCCCCTCAAAATACTCTCCCTCGCTTCAAACACACTTATCCCATTGTTCTTGTCACTCTCCGAGGCAGTTTTGGAAGTTCTCTTTTGTGATCTTTAGTTGCGCTGCCACGGATGCCTCGATGTCCTGAATCATTTTGACTTTGGGGAAGAGCCAGAAGGCAAATGGTGCCAGATCCAGGGAATAAGGTGGATGAGAACACAGCGTAATGTTTTTGTTTGACAGAAATTGCTGTACCAGAAGCGATGTGTGACACAGAGCAGTGTCACAATGGAGGATGAAATCGTCTGCCCATTTCATGTTAATGCGTTGTTCGTGATCCATGATTTATGGCACACTTTAAAATACACCTTTCGCGGTGCCAGCCAAGTGGCTCAGTTGGTTAAGAGTTAGCTTAAGGGCGCGAGGTTTGAGCAGCAGGGCTGCAAGTTTGATTCTCACATGGGCCAGTGACGCTGAGCCCGAGCTGAGCTGCCGCTGAGCTGCCAACAGGTGGCAGGATGGCTCAGCTGGTCAGAGCATGTGCTCCTAACAACAAGACTGCCTGTTCGATGATAGGCTACGTCCACCTGCAACTAAGGCTGAACTCGGCACCTTGAGCTGAGCTGCCACCCAGATGGCTCAGTGGATAGAGCATGCGCTCTAAACAACAAGGCTGCTGGTTCGACTCCTGTATGGGATGGTGGCTATGCCCACCCACAACTAAGATTGAACACAGCACCTTGAACTTGGAGGCCACGAGCTGCTGATGGGCAGCCAGATGGCGACTGCCGCCTTCTACAACTAACATTGAAGAACAACAACTTGGCTGGTCCCTCTCCCCAATTCCCCAACACTGTTCCCCTCCCCCAATTCCCCAATTAAAAATGAATTAAAAAATAATAATAAATAAATAATTAAAATAAAATACAGCTTTCTCTCAACTTTAGCTCACACCCAACTGACTGCACCGAACAGTTGAAACTTGTCACACACTGTTACTAAGGTTCAATGCTCCACTTCCCCATATTGAAGATACCGGCCTTTCTGTTGGATGGCACTCGGCAGCAACATTCATTGTATTTTGTTATCACAACAGAAAGGCTCCGTGTTACACATCGCTTCTGGTATGGCAATTTCTGTCAAATAAAAACATTACAGTGTGTCCTCATCCACCTTATTCACTGGATCTGGCACAGTGCAACTTCTGGCTCTTCCCCAAAGTAAAAATGACCATGAAAGGGAAACGTTTTGAATCAGTTCAGGACATCAGGGCAGCCATAACAGATACTCATGAAAGAAGACTTCCAGAACTGCTTCAGAAAGTGGCAAGAATGATGGGATAAGTGTGTCGGAAGCAAGGGGGGGCTTTTTGAAGAGGATTAATGGGAATGTGTCTTTTTCTGTAATAAATTTTTTTATTTAAACATTCACCATATTTTTTTTATCACACCTCGTATATTCTTATAGAATAAATGCTACACCAATAAACAAGAAACCAAGTCGAATACTCTTCCAGAACCAGGTAGTCCTGCTGGTTGCATCATACAGGTGATCATTGTCCTAGCTCTGAATAAGACACCCTAGATCCCATCTGGTTGAGAGGAAGCGTTAATTTGGTTTTTTCTTATTCTAGCTAAGCCTCTTTCCTCCAAACAGTTGAGTAGGAAACAGTGCCCTCTGTTGAAACAGACAAGCTCTTGCTGTGTCATTCACTTCCGTGTTGCTGCGTGAACTGTGATAGATTCAGCCAGTCCCAGCTTGAGCCCTCTGGACAGTTCCCTGCTTGCTGCAGCATCTAGATTGATTTTAAGGCCAAACCAAGTGGAAAATTGAGTTACTGAGTGACCAGAGCCCTTTAGCTCTGTGTCTGGTTGCCTGTCTGCTCTGCCAACAGAGGTCCCCCTTTAACCATCCTCTGTCTCTTTCTGTTCCTCCCCCACCACAGGGACCGTGCTGAAAATTCCCACACCAATTGCATCACCCTGTTATCATCACCCTGGTTTTTCTGACTGCTGGTTTTTCTAAAATTCTCTCTCTGAACTCTTTTTTTACTGGCTTCTCTTCCATTCTCACTTACAGTCATAGAGAATATCGTGTATTTCTTGCTGTCACAGGAGGCCACCCAAACTGAGATGATTCCTAGAGTCCTACCTACTCCAACCCCCCTACTCCAGGGGAGCTGAAGCCAGTGTGTGGCCATGATAATGGTTTCCTTAGGGCTAAAATTCTAGAACTGGACCCAAGGAGAAGAAGAGAGGTGGTAAAGTCACCACTGGGTGAGGATTGGAGGGTTTCTCCTCACTGTTCCAGGCCCTGATCAGGTTCTAAGGACAAGAATTATGACAAGCGATGTACACCTGAAGCTGATGTTGTATAATATAGTACGTCAACTATAATTGAATACATATATAGTCATGGGGCGTGGAGTATAGTGTGGGAGTGGAGTCAAGGGAATTGTAATAGATATGTATGATATGGGGGGGAGTGGGGAGGCGGATTGGAGGAGGGGGGTTGTCACTTTGAGGGGTAAAAAGTATAACTATTGCACTTTGTACAGCTGAAACTAATTTTTAAAATGTTTATTTCACAATAAAAGTAAGTAAATAAATAAATAAAAGAATTATGACAAGTGAGATTTGTGTTATTTATTTAAGTTGATTTTCCTTTCATAAATTTTTAAATGCTATAAAAAAAAGATATCAGTGGGGCAGTGATAAAAATAAAAAGAGAGAAAAATTGATAAATATACACAAACCAGAGATTTGGGTACTGTTGATCCTAGGAGAGGGATACTAATTAACTTTCCTATGGCAACAGTGCTAGACTTAAGATGCTCAAAATCATTGCCTTGGATGTGTCCCTGCTTCCTGTACAACAGGATTTGGAAAAAGAGTCCAATGAGAGGGGCTGAGGAAGATGTGAGATGACGGTATGTGACAGTCAAGGGAAGGTGTCTTTACTGTTTCTACTCCACTGAGTGAAGTAATGGAAAATTTTATTACCTGGAATATCCAAAGATACTGATGGTTGTGAGAAAAGCTGCAATCTTGTGTGTGAACAGAGTTAACTATACCTCCCAGGGGATAAGGGACAGTAGAAAAAAATGCATAGGTCTGAAGGGGTGTGTGTGTGTGTGTGTGTGTGTGTGTGTGTGTGTGTGTGTGTTCAGCAAGGCACTCCACAGTAGGAAGATACCTAGAAGGGCAGAGAAGTGCAATAGCAGAGCCTAGTGGACTTAGAGAGAAATGAAGTTTGTGGAAAAGAAAAAGAAGAAGAGGAAAGAGTGTTCTGGACCCGCTGTATGGAAAAGGAGAAAGACTGAAGCTAAGACGGGTATCTAAAGAGAATTGTACTATAGGAACATGTCTCCTGTAAACATTGGAAATGCTTTCAATTGCATTTTTCTACCAGACTGCTATTTTCTTTCAATATGATTTGGTCCAGAGATTTGGCAAAACGATATTCTGCTCACATTTTGTGTGGCTACCTCTTCCTTTGTGCCCTAAGGATTTATACTCTGTGCCAAGGATCTTTCCTGGAGTCCCATGACTGCCAGGTATGTTGAGCTGTGAAGACCTAACTCAGTGACCAATTTACAAGGTACCATTAAGTCCATCTAACTGAGTTTTAGTTATGTGCACAACTATTCCTGGGTTATGTGCCATTATACAAGGGTGGTTAACATGCTTCAGGGTATATAGACATTTATTGAGCACCTGCTGAATGCCAGGCACTGTGAGCTCAATGCCATGTGTCTCATTTAGGCCTCAGATCAGTGGACCAGGGCCTGGATTCAGAACTCACCAGGTGGCACTCTAGCAGAATTCTTGCTAAAATGGAAAGTTAACAGAGTCAATATAAATCAAAGGTCCTTTCTAGGAATCCATGTGTCCTGATTCCAGCCTTTCTCTGCCTTTGGCTATAAGAGTTTCCTGAAAAAGTGTTCTAAAGGAAAGGACATGATTTTATGATGTTTTGCCTACTTAAAACCAATGAATTAGTACATAACAATATAAGATAGAAGGATATTCATGTAACATTTTCATTAATGGGAAAGAACTAGAAGCAGTTCAATGTTTACCAACTGGGACTAATTAAATACATCAACATACATCAACACAATGAAATATTAAGAAGTTTCTAAAGATTTGTGCTGCTTGGGGTAAAGAGGTCTATCCCCCTGCTAAAGAACCCAGGCACATTTATGCTCTCCAACCTTTCTTAAGACACTCAATAACAATAAGGAAATGGAAAAACTTAGAAAGGAAAACAAAGCTTGTTTGGTATACTAGGGAGTGCTAAAAGTCCTGTTTCATGAAATGATCATGCACACAACAGAAGAATAAATAGAAATGTGTGAGAAAAACTAAAGTGTATTTGAAAAAATAAAAAGATATGTCATTGCATGCCGTAATGACAAGGAAATATGCCCAAGATATAGTATTTTGCTTAGCCGATGTGATCGACCTACACATCCTCTAGCATGGCAGCAAGTTCTTGGGAGGTCCATCATAGGGGACCTCCACACTGCTCAGTTTCCTGCTGTCTGATGTCTTGTGACCCTTACTAGAGTCCTGTCCCTACAGGTAAATTCCATAGCCTCTTACTGTAGGTCGATCACATCAGCCAAGAGAGAACTATTGTACAAAGAGCAGCCACTAAATAAAAATAACTTGATCCATCTTCCTCTGTCCCCAGGAGGAGCTGGAGATAGAAGGAGAATGAATGACTCTTTTCCCACTGCAAGTTTCTGCGTCGTAGGGCAGGCCTATAATTCAAGGATGAGGGAAGCTTGAAATGGATGTGACATTTAAATTTTAAATTGAACTGGACTAGACTCTTTTTTCAATGCCTGGAAGTGACCAGAAAGCTATTGTGTCTGCTCAAGCCAGTCTTCAGAAGCAAGTCAGAGAGGTTCTCTATAACATGATGGATAGCAGTAGCAGAGGTAAGAGAAAAACGAGCAGTTTCTTGTTTCAGGTTCAGCCTATTCAAATATACATACATACATATATACAGTATTTCTTATAAGTCCACAAAAGAGCTCTGGAGAGACACAAAAGAAAATAAAATTGGTATCTCTGCAGCTAGAAGGCATAAGGAGCAAGACTTTGACTTTTTAGTTTTTACTTGTCCTATGTTATTCAAATGTTTCATAACAAGCTTGTATTACTTTTATAATTTAAAGAATTAATTTTGTAAAAATATCAAACCCAGAGTCCTGCAGTCTCTATCTCAGCTAGTGAGTTTTAGGAAGAGAAGGATGTGCACAGTGATGTGCTAGAAAACTAGTGGCTGCAGGAGAAAACAATGTTCTGATTTGTAGTGTTTGCCAAATTCCATGGTGTGCACACCCCAACCATAGCTGATTTCAAACTACCAACAGTTTAACCACTAGCTCACCAAATTTCTGGATATATAACAGTTTAACAAGTGCTCACCAAATCCCTGGCTACTTAGCGATCGGCTTAACCTGGCTCTAGCACACCAGAAAAGCACCAGGTGGGGGGCAGTGTGGTGTCCTTGCCCTGGCAGTTCATCTCCAGGCTCTGTTAATTTCCAGGTGATAGGCAGGTTACGCTGCGCCCGGAAGTAATGAAGGGTTACCAGTTTCAAGAGTAAAATGTCAGGGCATTCTAGCAAGTCACCTTTCTGAACCCAATAAGCTGCTCATCTGAGCCACATTAAAGGTTCTAGGGAGTTAGGAGAACATCAACAGGCAGAAGTGTGTGTCTGAAGAGACAGGAGCAGTGCAGAACCAAATCTCAGACATCAGTGACCTTTTGCAGCTGGAGGGCTCCTTCAGAGCAAAAAAGAGAAAAAAGTTGGAAAGTCACTAAGTTGAATATACTACTTCAGCATGCCACTGTCTAAGAATGATAGTAACAGTCACTATAATAATAACAATTTCTTGAATGCTCACTCTGTGTTATGTGTTTACTATGTGCTAAAACACTGTATATGGAGTCCCTCATTTACTTCTCACAGCAATCATATAAGATTAGAACTCATTATTTCCACTTTACAGGAGAGGAAATTGAGACTTAGATATGTTAAACAACTTGCCCAAGATCCTCAAGACAGTTACCTGTGAAGCTGAGATTCAAACTGATGTTTTATTCTAAAAGAAAGCTAAATTACTTCACAGCTGCATTAAACTTCATCTTACAGTGAGGCGGAGTCCAGCAGTAAACCAGGATCCACTAGAAAATGTTGAAATCTGACCTGAAAATGTTCAGATCTAGTTGTCAACTCCCCGTCTCAGGAAAGGAATGTTCGATCTGGCAGTATCTGCTTCTTGAGTAAAATGCTTTCTAATCTAGCTATGTGCATTTTGGACATATCATTTCATCTCTTCTAGTCTCAGTCTGTCACTTATAAGAATAGAAAATCAAATCAAATAATCTCTCAGAATGACAGACCTATATGTTGACAGACCCATTTTTCTCTATCAATGGAAATACAAGAAAGTCTGGGGAAATGAGTATCCTCTTTACATAATACTCATTCCACAAATATGTATTACTATATGCCAGACACCATTCTGAAAAATGTTGAGAACATAGTCTTTTCTTATAAAAACTTGAAGTCCTCAGGCCAGCCAAGTGGCTCAATTGGTTAGAACACAAACTCTCCGTTTTGACACCCATATGGGATGGTGGGCTGCGCCCCTCACCCCCACCCCCCACAACTAAAATTGAACACGGCACATGGAGCTGAGCAGCCACGAGCTGCCGATGGGCTGCTGGATGGCTCAGTGTGCAACAAGTTTGCTGGTTCGACTCCTGCTTGGGATGGTGGACTACGTCCTCCCCCCACCAATAGATGGAAAGAGGCGACTGGACTTAGAGCTGAGCTTGCGCCCTCCACAACTAAGACTGAAGGACAACAACTTGACTTGGAGCTGATGGGTCCTGGAAAAACACAATGTTCCCCTTCCCCAATTCCCCAATGCTGTTCCCCTCCCCAATTCCCCCAATAAAATCTATAAAAAAAAATACCAAAAAACTTGAAGTCCTCAAAAATTAGGAAAGGGAGAATAAGTGGTGGAGGAAATGAGCAATACCACGTGTGCACTGAGGGCCTACAGTGTGCCAGCTATTGCACAAAGTCTAGGAAAACCACTCAGAAGTCAGACAGTTTCAACAAGACAGGCAAGGCCACTGGAGTCAGGCTGACCTGGACGGGAATCGCAGCTCTTCTGTCGTATGACCCTGTTCCCTTGTCTTTAAGTCGGGGATAGTGCCAAATTTGTTTCCCAGGTTAAAAACAAGATGGCCTGTGTAAAGAGCTTAATAATGCAGTCTCAGCCTCAAGTAGGCACTCAGTAAATGATAGCTATGCATGTTATATATATGAAAAAGAAAGCCCTACTTTGTTGAGATCCCACAGGCACAGTTTGTTCAGGAATAGGAAGAACCCAAACTGTTACTTCAGTGGAGTCAAGCAGTGGCTGAGCTCCTGGGAAGAAGAACAGTGTCGATTATCAGAACTCAGCAACGTCTATATGCTGCATAGCTCCCAAAGCACGTGGAGGTTCCAAAACCTCTAAGGAAAATGAGGGAAAAAGACAATATCCCTGTCAGGCTTTTCTTCCATAGGGATAAGTGCACATGAAGAGCCCCTGGTGCTCCAGCTATGAACAGCTGGGGAATCTCCCCTAGGTATGCATCAGATCTCTGAGAATAACAAAGCCAGGTAAAACACATGGCTATCTTCAAGACCCATACTGCTGGTCAGCACTCCTAACCTCAGGGCCCTTAGCTTCATGATGTCCACGGTCTTCATATTGTACCCGCCTCTGTCTGGACCCTCCAAGCAGGACGCCTAAAGCTTTTCAGGCCTCTTTTCTCCCCCGTATCAAGTGACTCACTGCCACTTCATCCCTGCTCTCAGAAACGCCATGCTAGAGAATATATGTTAATCAAAACGGCACACTCTGAGTTCTTCCTTGCTGCCTTCCACTTTTGGAGATTAGAAAGCTACTCTTGCAGCTAGAAGTGGCCAATGAAATTGAAGGAGACATTTGCTAGGGATTTTCAGGAAAACCTTCTGCTTTCCTGATAAAAGTAACAGAAGCAGTTGGTACCACGCCTTTTCCTTCCTTCTACCTTGAACAATTGTGTAATACTTAGAGTTGCAATGGCTATCTTGTGACCTCAGGGTGACAGTCATGAGGATAAAAAGCTAAGATGCTAAAGATGACAAAGGAGCTCAGGTCCTCGATGATTCATTGAGATGACATATCAACACAGAGACTGCCTTTTCCCAAAACGTTTCTCCATAAACAATAAATGCTCTTATATTGAAAACCACTGTTAGTTGGGTATTCTATTTCTTGTGAATAAAAACATTTCCAACTGGTAAAATCAGGTAGGCCAGTGATGGAAACATGGAGTATGAGAGGAGATGAGGCATAGAGACAGGGTGAGCAACTTGTCTCTGTTTACCCAGGACTTTCCTGGGTTTAGCACTGAAAGTACCACACCCTGGAACTCCTTCAGTGTTAGGTAACAAAAATGGTTGGTCACCCTATTTAGAGATACCCTCAGTTCACAGATAAAAATGCTACCACTTAAGGAAGAAAGAGGTTTTCCCAGAATAACACAGGTAGTGGCCAAGCCTGCACTATAATCCAGATTCCTGACTCTAAATTCAGGGCTCGTTAGTCATGTTGCTAATCCCTGTAAATGTGTTGTCCTTTCCAGGAAACAAAATTACCTCCTCCCAGTTGAAAGTGTGTGACTCTTGGCCGGCCGAGTGGCTCAGTTGGTTGAGTACGAGCTCTGAGCAACGGGGTCGCCGGTTTGATTCCTACATGGGCCAGTGAGCTGCGCCCCAGCTGAACTGCTGCTGAGCTGCCGCTGAGCTGGTGAGAGTGCATGCTTTTAGCAGCAAGATTGCCAGTTCGACACCCATATGGGATGGTGGGCTGCACACACACACACACACACACACACACACACAACTAAGATTGAACATGGCACCTTGAGCTGAGCAGCTGCTGATGGGCGGCCAGATGACTCAGTGTGCAACAAGGTTTCCAGTTCGACTCCCACATGGGATGGTGGACTACGCCCATCCACCCGCAACTAGATTGAAAGCAGCCACTGGACTTAAAGCTGAGCTTGTGCCCTCTACAACTAAGATTGAAGGACAAAAACTTGACTTGAATTCTCCAACACTGTTCCCTTCCCCAATTTCCCCCCCACAAAATTGTGTGTCTCTCTGGGACTCCTAATTATGACCTGCTTCATTCAGTGTAGTGTATAAGATGTAACTTCTGTGAACGCTGATGAATTGAGGGGAATAAGGCCATGTTTGCATCTGCAAAGGTCCCTAGAGTAAAGTTGGAGGGAGCAAGACCACTTCCTGGCTTCTGGGCTGGGGCAGATGCAGAACCTTCAGTTATCAGGTGTTGTGCTTCTTGGTGATGAGTGGCTACCAGAGGATTAATGTAAATATAAGTTAATAGTCACAGGAGATGAGGGGCAATGAATCAACCCTCTACTTTTCATGATTTCAGATTCAACATTTATTGAGGGCTGACTGTAAATTTAACACTAGGGCTAGTGGTTTCACTAAATTTTCAAAATAGTCCTAAGAGATAAATATAATTGCATTACCCCACTTAATAGACGAAAATATTCTCCCAAAGACACACAGCTTGGCAACTGCAGACTCAGAATCCACTGATCTTTGTATTTTACCTCAGGATTTCCCCCCCTTCTGTGTGACTCCCTGGGCACCCCTTCCTTTGTTCCTTCTCCCTTTGCACTCACTCCCTCTGGCCATTCCTCCTCTCTGGACACTTCCATTGGTTTGCACTTGTCCGTCTGCTTCTCTTGCCTTTAGCCTTGGGGACACAGGAAAGCAGCAACCAGCTCTGTAATGTGTCCCTCTTGTCTATATAAACTAGACTCTGGGTGACCTCACACAGAGATGCTCAGGCTGGGGTTTTAGAGGAGAAGAGAAAGAAGGGTCCCTCCTAAGCACTGACAGTATTTCACACGCTTTGAGAGCTGGGTCAGAACTTTCAGATGCCACTGAACTGCATTCCAGGCCCAACAGCCACACTATGAGATGTAGCGTCATAGTATTCATTCACACTCATCTATGGGCTGATAAACCTCTTTGAGCCTCAATTTTTCTCATCTGTTAAATGAGAGTGGGGTTATTTATCACACAGGTCACAGTGTTAGGGTGCCTAACAGAAGCCGGCCAACAAAACTGGCCTCATTCCCTGAAAGAAAGGAGAGGGATGGTACGTTATTCCTAACAACTGCTTCCTACAGGCTTTCCAGAGGTACCTGTCTCCCTCACCTCCTCAGGACACACAGGGAGGTCTCTATGTCTCCTGTTTGGGATCAGACCCAAGGAGCACCATGTCCACAGCCTCAGACCTCCTCCCAGCTCCCTGGCCTAAACTTGAAGAGGCTGTCTTGACACTCTGTGGGTACTTCAGCCCTTGGGAATCAGTCATCTTTTCTCTTTTGTAGTCAGTTTTTCCCTCAGACCCAAGAGGACAGTTCTCTGTGTCTCCCTTCTTCTTCTTCTTCTTCTTTTTTTTTCTTTTTCCCCAGGAGTCTGTCATATTAACTACCTGCTATCAGGAGAGTGTGAGAGGAACTGGAATTAGGAAGGAAAAGTTGATAAGATCTGGGAATAACAGAGATACAGCGTAATAAAGAGTTTCAGTTATGCAAGATGAGTAAGTTTCTAGTGATCTGCTATACAACATAATTCCTATAGTTAACAATACCGTATTGTATACTTAAAAATTTTTAGGGCCGACCGAGTGGCGTGTTGGTTAAGAGCTGGCTTGGGACACCAGAGGGCCCCGGTTCAGATCCCACATATGAGGGCCAGTGACACTGCCCTCCACAGTTAAGATGCTGAACAACAGCTCAACCTGGAGCTGGGATACCGTGAGTCACCGGCGATGGTGTAGGCTGCAGCCCCTGTGGAAGTGGGTTGCCATGGGCTACCATGTGTCGCCAGCAGCCAGTGTGAGCGGCCAGTAGCCGCAGTGAGTGGCCGTCCAGAAGCCGGCGACTGATCTGCCTCGCCCGGGAAGAGCGCAATGATGGTGCCAACTTGGGCCAGTGAAGCAACATC
>NW_017731869.1:313223-319679 GCF_001890085.2 Hipposideros armiger | reverse complement strand
CGGTGACTGATCTGCCTCTCCAGGGAAGAGCGCAATGATGGTGCCAACTTGGGCAAGTGAAGCAACGTCCTCCACAACTAGATTGAAGAACAACAAAAAAAAAACGACAGCAACTTGTCTGTTCCCCTTCCCCAATCCCCCCCAGCACTGTTCCCATCCCCCCAATTCCCCAATAAAAATCTTTAAAAAAATAAAAAATAAAAAAATAAAAATAAAAGAGGCAAGACATACAATGGGGTAAAGACAGTCTATTCAATAAGTGGTGCTGGTAAAACTGGATAGATATATGCCAAAAAAAAGAAAAAAGAAAGAAATTACTACACCACTTTCTTACACTATATACAAAGATAAACTCAAAGTGTATTAGAGACTTAAATGTAAGACCGAAACAATAGAACTCCTAGAACAAAACATAGGAAGTAAACACTTTGACATTGGTCATAGCGATATTTTCTTTTTAAATTTTTTTTTATTTTTTGGCTATGTCTACTAAGGCAAAAACAACAAAAGAAAAAATAAACAAATGGGACTACATAAAACTAAAGAGATTTTGTACAGCAAAGAAAACCATCAACCAAACAAAAAGGCAACCTACTGAATGGGAGAAGATATTTGCAAATGTTATATCTGATAAGGGGTTAATATCCAAAATGTATAAACAATTCATATAATTCAACATAAAAAAAAAACAAACCAATCCATTAAAAAATGGGCAGAAGACCTGAATAGAAATTTCTGCAAAAGGACATACAGAAGTCCAACAAACACATGAAAAGATTCTCAATGTCACTAATCATCAAGCAAATGCAAATCAAAACCACAATGAGGGGGCCAGCAGAGTTGCTCAGCTGGTTCAGAGCTTGCTCAAGAGTGCTAGCTCTGAGCAACAGGGTCGCTGTTTCGATTCCCACATGGGCCAGTGAGCTGCGCCTGAGCTGCACCTGAGCTGAGTTGCCACTGAGTGGCCAACAGGTGGCAGGATGGCTCAGCTGGTGAGAGCACGTTCTCCTAACAACAAGGTTGCTTGTCTGAGATGGTGGGCTACGCCAGCCCGCAACTAAAGACTGAACTCAGCACCTTGAGCTGAGCTGCTACTGAGGTGGCTCAGGGGATAGAGCGTGTGCTCTTAACAACAAGGCTGCTGGTTTAACTCCCACATGGGATGTTGGCTATCCCCACCCGCAACTAATTGAACACAGCGCCTTGAACTGAGCTGTGTGACTGGACTTGGACTGAACTTGCTGCGCCCTCCACAACTAACATTGAAGGGCAAAAACTTGGCTGTTCCCCTCCCCCCAATTCCCCAATAAAAAAATCGTAAAAAAAAAAAACACAACAAGCTATCATAGTTCATCTGTCAGAATGGCCATTATCAATACTAGGTGTGATCAAACAATACGGCGAATTTTTAAATAAAAAAAAGTTTATTACAGTAAAAGACACATTGCCATTAATTCCCCTCAAAAGACTCTCCCTTGCTTCAAACACACTTATCCCATCATTGTTGCCACTTTCTGAAGCAGTTCTGAAAGTCCTTTTTTTGTGAGTGTCTTTAGTTGTGCTGTCTTGGTTGCCTCGATGTTCTGAATCATTTTGACTTTGGAGAAGAGCCGGAAGTCACACGGTGCCAGGTCTGGGGAATAAGGTGGATGAGGACACACCATAGTTTTATTTTATTTTTTTGACAGAAATTGCCATATACCAGAAGCAATGTGTAACACAGAGCATTGTCATGATGGAGGATGAAACCATTTGCCCATTTCATGTTAATGCACTGTTCGTGATCCATGATTTATGGCACACTTTAAAACACACCTTCTCTCAACTGTAGCTAACACCCAACTGATCGCACTGAACAAGTTGAAGCTTGTCACACACTGTTACTAAGGTTTGATATGCTACTTCCGTATTGAAGATTTCTGCCTTCCCATTGGATGGCACTTGGCAGCACAATTCACTGTATGTTTCTCTTTTTTTTAATTGGGTAATTGGGGGGATGGGAACAGTGCTGGGAATTGGTGGAAGGGGAACAGACAAGTTGCTGTCATTTCATTCTTCAGTCGAGTTGTGGAGGACGTTGCTTCACTGGCCCAAGTTGGCACCATCATTGCACTCTTCCCGGGCAAGGCAGATCAGTCGCTGGCTTCTGGACAGCCGCTCACGGCGGCTGCTGGCTGCTCATGCTGGATGCTGGCCACACACGGTAGCCCATGGCAACCCACTGCCACAGGGGCTGCAGCCCACACCGTCGCCGGCGACTCACAGCAGCCCAGCTCCAGGTTGAGCTGTTGNAAAAGGACAGCAACTTGTCTGTTCCCCTTCCCCCAATTCCCCAGTGCTGTTCCCATCCCCCAATTCCCCAATAAAAATCTTAAAAAAAAAAATTTAAGTGGGTAGATCTCATGCTAAGTGTTCGTTTTTTGTTTTTGTTTTTTTGTGGGGTTTTTTTAAGTTTCAGGTGTACAAAACAATGAAATAGATAGACATTTATACCCCTCACAAAATGATAATTCCCCTCCTCCAATATACTACCCCTCTGACATCATATATAGCTGTTCTTACCACAATAAAAATAAACAAACGAAAAAAGAAAAAATACTGCCCTGACAGCTGGATTGGCTGGTGACTCTGGTCAGCAGATGGCAGCACTGCACCACAGAATGTTATGTGAGCCAGAAACAGGGTCTCCAAAGGCTTTGGGAAGAAAAAAAAGGGAGGAGCCAACAGGAAGTGTGGAATGGGTTCGAAGCAGCGAGCAAGAAGAGGGAAAAGCTGTGACCAGAACCCACAGCGGGAGGATCAGAAAAGAGACTAGATGCAGGGCCTCTGCTAAGAGTTCCAGTCCCAGAATGTAGTCAACATGGTTCAGTACATCCAATGAGATTCAGTCCTACTTTAAAGCCCTCACTCACTCACTGTCATTTACTATTTGGGTGACTTTAGGCAAGCCATTTCACTTCTTTGAGCCTTAATTCCCTCACCTGTAAAAGGAAGTTTTAATAGTCTGCTCAGGCTGCCATAACAGAATGCCACAGACTGGGTGACTTAAATAGCAGACCTTATTTTCTCACAGTTCTGAAGGCTGGAAGTCCAAGATCAAAGTTTCACCAGTGCCAGTTTCAAGTGAGAACTCTCTTTCTGGCTTTGCAGATCGTGCCTTCCGTCCTCTGTGCACATGGAGGGAGTGAGGGGAAGGAGAAGGAGAGAGATCTCTAAGGTCTCTTCCTTTTCTCATGAATTCACCAGTTCTGTTGGTTTAGGATGCACCCTTACAACATCATTTAACCTTAATTACTTCTTAAAAAGTCCTACCTCCAAATAAAGTCATATTGAGGGTATGGGTTCTGACATATAGATTTTAGGGTGACACAATCAATCCACAAACAGAAGCCAACGTGAATACCTACTTAACATGGTTGTTATAGGAATCACATAAAATTGAGTATGATAACAAACCATATGACTCTGTCCACTCTGAGCAGTGTCTAAAGACCCTTTTAAAATTCCTTAATGTCTACAGGTGATTCAGGGAGAAAAGAGAGCCTTGTTTTTAAGAATAACTGTGTGTCTGTCCTTTCTTACTCCCTATTTATCCGAGGCAAGCCGGGTTTCTTCTGCTTGAACGTTGACAGCAGGTGTAGTAAACTTCTGCAATTTTTGTGGGAGCAGTGAGGGAATTCCCCTATTTGTTGTGACTCTTTGGTTCATATGCTTGGCTATCAATTCCCTACTCAACTGTTTCAAAAATAAATGTCTGTTTTTAACTTCATTTCCATTCTCTAGGTATAGCACTTGTGCATTAATGCCACTTATATTTTATCTTTCCCAATAAAAGATTCATCTATTTCTTCATTGCTACTTTCTTGATCACTTTCTGAAGGAGAACGTTCTTGCTCAGTGTCAGAATTTTGGTCTCATTCTTCAACTTGATCTTCACCATCTGTGTCACTTTTGTCTTCAAATTTAAGTTCATTTTCATCATTGTCAGACTCCACAACATCTGTAGCAATATCTCAGCATCTTTTGGGTCATCTAGATTATAAAATCTTTGAAGTTGAGCCATTTTAGAAGGGAAAACCTACAAAGAAAAAAATATTACCCTAAACAGGCGCAATGAATCTGTCAGATTAATTAGAAAATAAAATATCTAATTACTAAGTTTCAATAATAAAACTATACTTACAATCTCTTTCTGGAATGTCTTAAAGGCTAGTACTATACAGAAAAAGCTGTTGAGAAAATATAAAAAATATCTCAAATAGGCACAACAAATCGTGAGATTAAAGATGCCGCTATGAAATACGTCTTTACTGTACTAAGTCACAAACACTACTGGCAATAGGTTATGGTAGAGGGGAAAGATACAGAAGAGATGAGTCATGATACTTGTTAACTGTTAGATATCTGAAATTTTGTGTGCAATGAATCTGTGAGATCAGTTGCTCCCAACGGAAGGTTAAGACAAAAGAAAATCTAAAAACAATGACCCTCATTTGTGGGACACAGTGAAAGTAGTTCTAAGAGGAAAATTCATAGCAATACAGGCCTACCTCAAGAAACAAGAAAAGTCTCAAATAGATAATCTAACCTTACACTTAAAGCAACTAGAAAAACAATGGCAAACAAAGCCCAAAGTGAGTAGAAGGAAGCCAATAATAAAGATCAGAGCAGAAATAAATAAAATAGAGTCTAAAAAACAACAGAAAAAAAATCAGTGAAACAAAGAGCTGGTTCTTTGAAAAGATAAGCAAAATTGATAAAACTTAAGTCAGACTCATCAAGGAAAAAAGAGAGGAGACCCAAATAAATAAAATCACAAATGAAACAGACACAACAGAGATCAAAAGGATAATAAGAAAATACTATGAACTACAAATTAGACATTATGTAAGAAATTGATAAATTCATAAAAAACTACAATATTCCAAGACGGGTTCAGGGAGAATCAGAAAAATCTGAAAAGACTGATAACTACTAATTAAACAGAATCAATAATTTTTAAAAACTCCCAAAAAAACAAAAGTTCTGGACCAGATGACTTCATGGGTGAATTTTACCAAATATTCAAAGAAGAATTAATACTCATTCTTCTCAAACTATTCCAAATACTTGAAGAAGAGGGAAGGCTCTCAAGCTCATTTTGTGGAGCCATTATTTCCCCGATATTAAAACCAGGCAAAGACACTAGAAAAATATACAACTATAGGCCAATATCCCTGATGAACATAGATGCAAAAATTTTCACTAAATTGTTAACAAACCAAATTCAGCCATACATGAAAAGGATCATACACCATGATCAAGTGGGATTTATTTCTGGGATGCAAGGATTGGCTCAATATCTGCAGATCAATTAATGTGATACACCACATAACCAAAATGAAAGATAAAAATCATATGATCATATCAGTAGATGCAGAAAAAGCCTCTGACAAAATCCAGCATCTATTTGTGATAAAAACTCTCAGTAAAATGGGAATAGAGGGAACATGCCTCAACATAATAAATGCCATATACTACAAACCCACAGCCAACATCACACTCAATGGTGAAAAGCTGAAAGCTTTTTCTTTAACATCAAGAGCAAGACAAGGATGTCCACTTTCACCACTTTTATTCAACATAATATTGGAAGTTCAAACCATAGCAATCAAACAAAGAAAAGAAATAAAAGGCATCCAAATTGTAAAGGAAGAAGTAAAACTATCATTGTTTGCAGATGACATGATACTATATAGAGAGAACCCTAAAGACTCCACCAAAAAAACTATTAGAACTGATAAATAAATTCAGTAAAGTAGCAGGATACAAAATTAATATTCAGAAATCAGTTGCATTTGTATACACTAAAAATAAACTATCAGAAAGAGAAATTAAGAAAACAATCTCACTTACAACTGCATCACAAAACTAAATAAATAAAATACCTGGGAATACATTTAACCAAGAAGGTAAGAGACCTACACTTGGAAAATTATAAGACATTGAAGAAAGAAATTGAAGAAGATACAAATAAATGGAAGCATATACCGTGCTCATGGATAGGAAGAATTAACATCATTGAACAGTCCATACTACTTAAAACAATCACAAAGTAAATGCAATCCCTACCAAAATACCAATGGAGTTTTTCACACTAGAACAAATATCCTAAAATTCATGTGGAACCACAAAAGACCACCAAAGGCCAGAACTATCTTGAGAAAGAAGAACAAAGTTGGAGGTATCATGCTACCTGAGATCAAATTATACTTCAAAGCTATAGTGATCAAAACAGCATGGTATTGACATGAAAACAGACACATAGATCAATGAAACAGAATAGAGAGCCCAGAAATCAACCCATGCTTACATGGTCAATTAACCTATAATAAAAGAGGCAAGAGGGGCCGGCCGAGTGGCACGATGGTTAAGAACTCGCTTGGGATGCCAGAGGGCCCCGGTTCGGATCCCACA
>NW_017731869.1:256732-310593 GCF_001890085.2 Hipposideros armiger | reverse complement strand
GAGGGCAGTGTCACTGGCCCTCATATGTGGGATCCGAACCAGGGCCCTCTGGCATCCCAAGCCAGCTCCCAACCATCGCGCCACTCGGCCGGCCCTCACTGTATGTTTTGATCACACCTCCTATATCCTTATGTTCATTGCAGCATTATTTACAATAACCAAGATGTGGGAGCAACCTAAGTGTCCTTTGGTAGACAAATGGACAATGAAGATTTGGTACATATACACAATGGAATACTCAGCCATAAGAAAAGATGAAATACTGCCATTTGTGACAATGTAAATGGATATTATGCTAAGTGAAATTAGTCAGACAGAGAAAGACAAATGCCATATGATTTCACTTATATGTGAAATTAAAAAAAAACCAAAAAAAAAAACCAGAAACACACTCATAGATATGGAGAACAAATTGATGGGATGGGGTTTGGGGGAATGGGCAAAAAAGATGAAAGAGATTAGAAGTACAAATTGCCAATTATAAAAATAGTCATAGAATGTAAAGTACAGCATAGGGAATATAGTCGATAATATTGTAATAACGATGCATAGTATCAGATGGGTACTAGACTTATTGGGGTGATAACTTCATAAAGTATATAAATGTATAATCTTTAAATTATACACCTGAAACTAATATAATATTGTATGTCAACTGTAAATGAAAAATAAATTTTAAAAAAGCGTATGACTGACATTTGCACTTTTATCATCCATTTTCCTCCACTGCTTTCTTTCCAGTGAATTGACAAATGTTCTTCCTCCATCTCAAAATGAGCATCTCTATCCACTTAGAGTGCCAGTTAGAATCTCAGAGAGCTTTAAGGATTTGATCACATGCTTCCACTGTCTTCGGGGACTGGGAGAGATGTGAGAGAGAGAAGGGAAGCAGTGGTGGGTTGCTGAGTAAATCAACATCACAACTATCTTCGTTATTATCATTATTATTATCATCATTAAAGACAGTCCAGTTTTTTAACTCACAGGGCAGGGGTGCAGGGGTAGGCGGGTGGGGCAGTGGCGGGCAGGCTCGGAGCAAGCTATAGTGAGGGTCATGCTCAGTGAGGTGGAGTCTTGGCCCTAAGGTGACACCTAGTCTAGCTGGGAAGACAGGCCAACCAGTAACATGTATAAGGTACTTAATGTACACTTGGCACTTCGAGAACTCCATGGAAAGGGAAAACATGGCTTAGGTAGTCTAGGAAGGCTTCATGCAGGAGGTGGGCTTTGAGCTAAAAGCTGAATGAAAAGTAGCAGTTAAACCAGAGACTAGAAGGGCAATGCAGGCAGGAGGAATGCTGTAAGTAAATCTATAAGAAAGGATAAGACGTCCCTTGATTGGGGAACCCCAATGGCTAGTGCTGAGGTAAGAAGGGGAGTAATGAGTGATAAGACTGAGAAGGAACTGGGTACAGTTTTGGAGGGTCTTGAACATCAGGTGGGGGCCCTCTAGGCCCTGGAGAGTTACTAACCTGGAAGTCATCCCCACTGTGCCTGGAGCTAAGACCTACCATTTTATAACCAGTTTCTACACTCTTACTTCTTCCCTTCATTGTCTCCCCAAAGATTAGACCAGAGACTAAAATCCTCTGTACTGTCACATTACTCTGACTTTGAGGAGAGCACCTTCTCACTGGGGGCTGGACACCTTCCTCATGCATTTAGATGACCTAGCCTGGATGTGAGACAAGGACCCTCAGCTCCCCCTCCCTTCCTCAGTCTTCACATCCCACTTCCCTGGCTGTGTCCTCATGTGATATCATAAGTCACAGTACCATAAACTACTTCAGAGTGTATAATAAGTGAATTATTTACCAATGACCTGGCTAAATGTTCAGAGGGATAAATGATTAAGCCACAGATCTGTCAAAAGTTCCCATAAATAAGTAATTCTGTGCCATCTTAATGGGCTTTGTAAATTACTCGTTCATGCCATTGCCAAATCACACTCTGGGATAAATTTCTCATACCTACTGATTTACTGCTGAGGTCTGGAGAGGATGGGGTGAATTCTGCCAGCCAGCTGGGTAGACTACCCAGGTTCCAAACTACCTGCCAGAGTCCCTAGGGATGAGGTTCCTGGAAACAGCTTACCCTCCTATTTCACCATAAAATAATGTGGGGTCAGAGGTAGACTGGCCTTCTTGGCCACCTGGAGGTTTGGCCTGCAGGATAGCTGTGATACCTAGGGTCCTTTTCCTAAATTCACTCAGTGAGCATGCATTTAGCACTTCATGTGCGCCAGGCTCTGTGCTAAATGCTAGGAAGCCAAAAACACAGATGTGTGCCCCTGTGAGCTAAAACTAATGATAGAGACGAGAATGACCATACAGGGCTGGCCGAGTGGCGCATTGGTTAAGAGTTGGCTTGGGATGCCAGCTCTGAGCAGCAGGGCCCCGGTTCGAACCCCACATGAGGGCCAGTTGGCACCGTGCCCTAGTCTACAGCTAAGATGGTGAATAACAGCTCAACCTGGAGCTGGGCTGCCATGAGTTGCTGGAGAAGGCATAGGCTGCAGTGGTACTGCAGTGGGCTGCCGTGAGCTACCGTGAGTGGCTGGCAGCCAGTGCGAGTGGCTGGCAGCAGGCGTGAGCTGCCATGAGCCACTGTGAGCGGCCGTCCAACGGCCAGCGAGCGACTGCCTTACCTGGGAAGAGCGCAATGATAATACCAACATGGGCCAGTGAAGCAACGTCCTCCACAACTAGACTGAAGAACAAAAGGACAGCAACTTGTCTGTTCCCTTTCCCCAATTCCCCAATACAATCTTAAAAAAAAAAAAGAATGGCCATACAATGTGATCGATGCTACTCTAGAGTGCTGCTTGAGCCCATTGGGGAACTATCTAACTCAGCTGGAGAAACTAGGGAAGACACAAAAATGTGGGATTTAAGAGTATTCACTCTGCTAGAGAGGCCTTGCTTCGACTCAGTCAAGATTGGCTGGGTTGTGTTGCTGTGATAATGAACAACCCTATGATCTCAGTAGCCTACAACCACAAAGGCTTATTGGGTTTCAGTTGAAGGCCCTGCTCTACCCCATCGTCATCCTTTTCCCAGGACTCTGGCTCCTAGAGCTGCTGGTCAAAAGTGACACTTCCACTCCCATTTCATTGGCCAGAGAAAGTCATATAGCTAGCTGTGCTTGAGCTCCACTGAGATAACCTGGAGAGAGAGAGAGAGAGAGAGAGAGAGAGAGAGAGAGAGAGAGAGAGAGAGAGAGAGTTGTGAACAGCCCTAATGCTTACCCAAGTGCTAATCCTGACTCTACGATCTTACTAACTATGCAGCCATGGAAAGTTCCTAAACCTCTTCCCCTCCTCTCCTGCCCCCCCCCCCAATCTCTGAGTCAAGCCTTTGTTCTTCGTCTAGTTGTAGAGGACACAGCTCATTGGCCCATGTTGGTATTATGAGCATTGCGCTCTATCCGGCTGAGGCAGTCGGTCACCGCCCGTTAGCTGGCCGCTCACAGTGGTGGCAGCTCACGGCAGCTCATGGCAACTCTCATGGCTGCTGGCCACCAGCCACTCACGGCAGCCCAGCTCCAGGTCGAGCCGTTGTTCACAATCTCAGCTGTAGAGGGCGCAGCTTACTGGCCTACTGGAATTGAACCTCCAACCCTGTTGTTCAGAGCTCAGGCTCTAACCAACTGAGCTATTTGGCCGCCCCCTAAACTTCTTTATCTTTCAAATTCTTCAGCTATGAAATGGGGGTAATAATAATAACTACTATTTTTTGGAGAATTGATTGAGACCATGTATGTCATAACTTAGTACTGGGCCTGGCACATGCTAAGTGCTCAGTAGTTTGGTTAGCTGTTGTTATTACAGTTTCCACTATCAGCAGTAGTGGTGGAAATACTAGTGGTAGTATCATAGAAGTGGACAAAAGAAGCTGAATATTGAAGAGTGGGTCATACCCACAAACACACATGCACAACATATATCTACACTGACCTTCCAAGGAGAACTTGTTCTGAGGTGACATCCTTCTCCCAACATCCGCTCATCATCACCACCAACACCACCTCAGCCAGAAGTAGATGGTGGTGACAGCAGTGCGGCAGGACGGAGCAGCTCTGCCTCCACCTTGCTTCCTCTATGCACAGAGCTAAGCATGTGCCTAGTAAGCGTACCCACTCAAGGCCTCAGGCACCTATTTTAATGCAAAACCAGAGCAAACATACCATCTAAAGGCCCAAGAGCTGAGTCAGATAATGTCTTGAATTCCCCTTCCGTGCCCAGGACTTTGACTCTTCTCTCCAACTGCCAACACCCTCAAGTCTTGAAGCTCCCTTGGGCTTCCTCTGCCTTCCCAGAGGCCAGATAGACATCTGTTCATGAGGTTCTCACATCAGCAAAAAAAATGTGTGCCAAGGGAACAGGAGGAAGATCATATAAATTGGGTTGTTTCCTGAGTGTTTCGAGCTGATGTGTAGAGGCACAAACCCATTGTTAGGAGGAAGGCCCCGAACTGTTGTTGACTACAGAGGCTCCCTGCCTCCTTCATTAACTTTCACTGGGAACCATGAAGTTTAATGAGTGGATTGTTGTTTAGATTATCAAGGGTACATTTCTAGGCCCACAGTTTCATGGCCCTGCCTGCTCTGCCTGAGCAAGCCTGAAGCGGCTGGGAGGCTTTATGTTCCACTCTAAAAAAGAAGACACAATTTTCTATCTTTCATAATCGAACTAACTCACACTTATTCACAGCTTGGCAGCTTTTCAGCACAGCTTGAGCTTCAGTCAACTCTTCATTCAGTTCATTCCACAGCCAGTTCCTACCATGAGCAAGACGCTGTGCTGAGAGAGGTAGGTACTCAAAGATATCTACTGTGCAGTTTGTGCCTTCTGAAATGTGCCACCTATTAGGGGAGATAAGACATAGGTGTTGTGAAATGATCATGTAAAGCAAAAGGCGTTAAATGTGTCAAGGGTCAGTAGACAAACAACAGCTCTCTGATGATACACTACAAATAAAGGAAAGGCTGTGACATCAGAAATTTTCCTTACCCATGTTCCAGCCTTGTAGACATGGTCCTAGTCTTGGAGATGGCAGGCAATCAGGATCTAACTGCTGAGCAGAGATGAATAGACATCTACAGATGTGAGAAGAGTGAGACAGGAGAAAGTGAGAACAAGATTATGTAGGTCAGATGCTAGTTCACATGCCCCTTGCATGTTTCTAGAAACAAGGGAGATCTGGGTCTGGTGGGTCAGGGCACAAAGATGGGAAACTGATAAGCTTTTTGCTCCTCCCATGTAATACTTCTTTTATTAAAATCAAACCAAATATTTGTTGCATATCTACTAAATGTCATGCAGGGGGTTGGACGCTTTCACTCTATTACTTAATTAATCCTCATAGCAATTATTTGATATGCTTTGAAAATCCTGTTTCCCAGATGAACAAAATGAAGATGAAGGAATAAACTGACTCACACACTGATGAGTGCTGAGCCAAAATATGCAATCAGGTATTCTGAATCTGGCCTCCAATCTTTTCCCCTTACAACCAACCATTCTCTGTAGGTGGCCATAATGAACCTTTTTTAAAAAATTTATTATTTTTTAATTACAGTTGCCATACAATATTATATTAGCTTCAGGTGTACAATGTAATGACTAGACATTTATATACCTTACAAAGTTATCACCCCAATAAATCTAGTTAGTACCCATCTCATACTATGCATCATTATTATAATATTATTAAATATATTCCCTGTGCTGTACTTTACATCCTCATGACTATTTTTATAACTGGCAATTTGTACTTCTTAATCCCTTTCACCTTTTCACCCAGATCCAAACCCCCTCAACTCTGGCAATTATCAGTTTGTTCTCTGTATCTATGAATTTGTTTCTTGAGTGTTTATTTTGTTTTTTAGATTTGATATATAAGTGAAATCATATGGTATTTGTCTTTCTCTATCTGACTAATTTCACTTAGCATAATATCCACCCATGTTGTCACAAATGGCAAGATTTTATTCTTTTGTTATGGCTGAGTAATATTCCATTGTACTCGTATATCTATACCACATTTTCTTTGTCCATTTGTCTACTGAAGGACATATGTTACTTCCATATCTTGGCTACTATAAATAATGTTGCAATGAACATAGGGGTGTATATATTTTTTTGAGTTAGTGTTTTGGATTTCTTCATATAAATACCCAGGAGTGAAATTTCTGGATCATAGTGAAGCTCTTAAAACACTTACCAGATCATGTTGGTCCTTGGCCTAAAGCCCTTCAATGGCTTCCAGTCCCCAGAATGAAGTCAAACCCTTATTAGGAAATACAAGTCCCTCTATGTCTGCCTATGTCTTTAACTTTATATCCTATCAATCTCTGCCTCATTTTCTGTACCCAGTAATTAGAAGACCTAGCATTTATTGAGATCTATGAGGTCAAACAATTAAGTTCATGAACGCATCTTAGAAAAAGTGCCACATACTTCATTGCTGAACCTCACTACGGTCACCTTCGAAGTCCTCTCCTTGGAAAGCTATGCATCGATGCCATCACCTGGTCCACTCTTCAAAGCAATTTTGGAACTCTTTTTCTGGAATGGCCATCAGAGCTGTCCTCGTATTACCCATGATGCCCTGAATCTCATCAAAATGTCTTCCTTTCAATATTTCCTTTATCTTTAGTTCAAGAAAGAAGTCACTGGGGGCCAGATCAGGTGAGCAGGGAGGGTGTTCCAATACAGTTATTTGTTTATTGGCTGAAAATTCTCTCACAAGACAGTGCCGTGTAAGCCGCTGCAATGTTGTGATGCAAGAGCCATGAATTGTTGACGAGAAGTTCAGGTCGTCTCAGCCTTTTCAGCAATTTCAAATAGTAAACTTGGTTAACTGTCTAGTTGGTACAAATTCATAATGAATAATCCTTCTAATATCAAAAAAGTTAGCAGCATTATTGCAACAAGTTCGCAAACTTAATTGTCAGACCTCGTGCTATGCACCAGGCACTTACAAGCACTTCACAGGTACTAATATGTTTCATCCTCATGATAGATACTATTATATCTTCACTTTAAGATTGAGAAGACAAATTCACAGGTTTTCATAATTTGCCCAAAGTTAAATATCTTGTAGACCCTGGGAGGCATGCCCAGGCGGTCCAGTTCTAGAAAAGAAATGCTGAGTTCTTGATGAGTCCCACAACACAAAAAGCTGTTTCAGGCTTCCATGATTTCACTTATATTCTTCCTTCCATCTGAAATAACCATTCTCTTATTTCCTCCCCTGGATCAAAATCAAGACCTGATTTAGTACTTATCTTTTCAAAGTATTTTTTTTCTAAATTAAGTAAGAGTTTTTACATTTTTCTAGAGTGTATTGCTATGGAACCTAGCGGACATCTCAATGTTATGATCTCTGCATATGTGTTTTTCTCCTCTCTTAGGTTTAAAGCAACTTTAAACCTAAAGAAGACAAACCATACATATTTATCTTTATTTCTTCAATCTTAAAGAAAAAAGCTTGACCCACTTCCCCCTCCATTTGCCACTCATTTCTTTCCTTCTCTTTACAGCATAACTTACACTATATTCACCGGGAAAAAAAAGTACCCAGCTGAGCCCAGTACTAATAAACAAACTGCAGATTCATGCGCTAAATAAACGTTTGATGTTTTAAAAAACAAGTCTCTCCTTGTATTCTTTCTTGAACCCACTACAGCCAAGCCTTAAGCCCCCATCACTGTACCAAGCAGGTTTGTCAAGGTCACCAGTGACTTCCTCATGTCAGTTCTCATCTTGACCTTCCATCTCATTTTAGCCTTTGACAAAGTTGACCACTAATTCCTCCTAGAAATTCTCCCTTCCCTTGGCTTCCAGGTACCACACCCCCTGGTGTTTCTCTCACCTCTTCTGCAAAGTCTCCTTTGCTGGCTCCCTCTCATCTCCCTGACCTCTAAACGTTGGAGCAGCCCCAATTTCAATCTTTGGGTTTCTCCTTTTTTCTTATCTACACTCATATCTTAGGTGATCTCATCCAGTCTCATGGCTTTAAATGCCATCTATACACTAATGACAAATTTATATCTCCTGCTCAGAATATTTTATCCTGAATTCTAAATTCCATTATCCAACTATTTATCAGCTCTCTCCATTTAGGTGTCTAATACACACCTCAAACTTAACGTGTCCAAAAACAAGCTCCTCATCTTCCCTCATGCCCTCCAACCTCACCTGTCAAGACTTCCTCCTCTGGATTCTTTTTTTTTTTTCAGTAGATGACAGTGCCTCATCCTTCCAGCCACTCAGGTCATAATCTTGAGAGACATCTTTGACTGTGTGTAGGGAGGAGAGGATTGCTCCAGGCAGAAGGCAGCAAGTATCCTTATTTCTCTTAAAATCCCATTTTTCCCTGGGCCAGCCCTTCCCCAGGGCCACACTCTTAATTTCCCTCTCTTCTGCTCTGGAACAGGTTTGGCTCCAAGGGGGTGACTGTGCAAAGCTATCCCCACCACTCCCTCCCATCTGATGGTCCATTGTGCCCACAGAGCTTGGTGGGGTTAATTCTGAGAGAAAAAATTCCCACCTCACCGCAGGCAGTTCTTTGGCTCCCAGGGATCCCTGGTGCAATAGGGAACAGAGAGGGGGCTGGCTCCCAGCTTGGGGGTGGGGGAGGGCTGTAGTCTGGAGACTGGGCAGCCAAGGATTTACCGTGGCCTCAACTGACGAAGGGTCTCCTCCCACCTTCTTCACCTTCCCCCCAGCAGCAGCTGGGCTCACACCTTCCCCTTCGCCCAGGCCTTTGTGGCTCTAGTCGATTTTCCAGTATGAAACTTGGGGATGGGGGAGAACGGGTGGTTGCCTCATTGCTGGTGCCCCTGGAGACGCTGACATCTCTAAAAGCATCTCCTCTGGAAGCTCCAGCCTGCACACCCGTCCCCTTACCTTGCCCTCCGCCCCAAGCTGCCTTTGGATCACACCGACCAAATGTCCCCCACACCCCTGGGCTACACCCTGCAATCCTGAGAGTGACTGCGAAGGCTGGTGTTTTAGGTGGTGTGGGAGAGAGAGGAAAATCCTGCAGCCAGGGGTCTAATCCTGCTTCTGCCATTTGCCACCTGTGTGTCTTCCAGCAAATCACTCAGCAACCTCTCTGAATGTGAGAGGAAGTGGAGTCTGGGAATGTTGCTCTTCCTTCTGGAGTCAGAGAAGTTGACAGAAACAGGACTTACGAGGTCAGACAGTTAAGTTCATGAACTTGTTGCAACAATGTTGCTAACCATTTTTTATATCAGAGAGAGTGTTCATTATGAATTTGTACCAACTGGACAATTAACCAAGTTTACTATTTGGAAGTACTGAAAAGGCTGCATGAAAAAGTTAGATGAAAACGACCTGAACTTCTCACCAACAATTCATGGCTCTTGGCATCACGACATTGCATCAGCTCACACGGCACTGTCTGTGAGGGAGTTTTTAGCCAGTAAACAAATAACTGTATGGGAACACCCTCCCTGCTCACCTGATCTGGCCCCCAATGACTTCTTTCTTTACCTAAAGATAAAGGAAATATTGAAAGGAAGATATTTTTATGACATTCAAGGCATCAAGGGTAATACAAGGACAGCTCTGATGGCCATTCCAGAAAAAGAATTCCAAAATTGCTTTGAAGGGTGGACTAGGTGCTGGCGTCGGTGCATAACTTCCCAAAGGGAGTACTTCAAAGGTGACCGTAGTGATATTTAGCAATGAGGTATGTAGCACTTTTTCTAGGATGAGTTTGTGAACTTAATTGTCTGACCTCGTAGATCATGAGAAATAGAGAAAACAAGCTTCTGTGTTGTATTATTGACAAAAAAATATCCAGCCTAAGAGAAAGCTTATAAGAGTTTATTTGAACCAAACTGACGACTATTGCTGGGAAGCAAAATTTCAATGAATTGAGAAAATGCTCCACAAAATGGCTGTTTGCAGCCTATTTTATATGAATCAAAGGAGGAGGGTTACATGAAACCCATTGGTGGTAGATTAAGGGGGTGAAATAAGGCAAAGCAGGGAAATCTCTGGGATGGGATAAAAATAAATTGGAGAGACAGGTACTTCTACAAAGGTGGGTACAGGATAGTTAATAGTTCACTTTTTACAGCACATACAAACGGTAACCCGGGGACAAGAATAATAATGAGAGATTCTGTAGTTTCCTGCTCTGGTCCAGAAAAAGGGATTACTCTGACATTCCAAGGGCATGTTATCTTAGATGTAAAAAGACATTAGATACGCTCACTTAAGGTAAAGATTGACCTTTGTCAAGTAAGCTACCAGCTAAATATGTGACTTGCAGCCATGGCCCACTTTAGTTAGGAATTTTTATGTTCATGCCATCCTATGTGATTATTTTCAGTCTTCTGAGCATGTCAGTTTTAACATGTGGCCCTTTTCCATCCATGGTATTGAGGCTTTGCAGTCTCCCAGCTGAACAACCTTTGGCAGGTTACCTAACATCTCTGGGACTTTAATTCCTTTATCTGTAAAATGGAGAAAATGAGTAGTTATTGAGAAAAGTAAATGAGATAATTCACAGCAAAGCATTTGGAATAATATGGGCATAGTAAACTTCAGGAAAAATGCTGCCCACCACTATCATTATTATTATTATTATTATTCAGCATTATCTTAATAAAATACCAATGCTGTAAACAAAAGTGAATCCAATTTTATGGGGTCTGAAGCTTTGGGCTGGGGGGAGAACTTCCTTAAAAGAAAGGAATACAAAATGAAAAATGAAAAATTAGGTACAAAACTGAAAATTTATTTTAAAATGAAAAAAGATCATAATAAGTTACAAATTGTAAAAAATTAAAACAAAAATTATTAAAATCCAGAAAAATAGCATAAATCATTTTTATTAACTGCCTGACACACCCATAAAATATTTTTTCTATTTTTTTGGCTGCATACTATTTGATTGATTCTTCATAATGATATTGTAATTTTTTTACAGAGAGAAGAAAGATAATTCAGTTTTCCTCTAGCATGATTGATTAAAATCTTTTTTATTTTTTTATATCCTTTAAAAGTGTCTTTCAACTTGAACATTGTTGTTGGTAATACCATATATAATTTTTGGATTGTTGTTAAATTTGAAAAAAATACTGTACTTTTTTTCATAATTAAGTGGTAAGATATCCAGACAGTTCAAATTTTCTAATGTTGTAACTAATCTGAAATGCTTGTTAATAAGGGACACCATTATTAACCAGTTCGTCCTCATTGTAGTGGCCTATTAGTTTTGTTATCTTTATCAAATCACCAAGAACTTTCCAATGTAGTCATTGATAAGACAGGTATGGGTACATAGGAATGAGCCCAGGAAGCAGCCATTTGACTGGGTGAGGTGGTGGAGGAGGGGGTTGGGGTGGCTCCAACTTAAGTTTACACAACGAAGGTTGTGATAACAAGGTTAACCATGCCTTCCCCTACCCCAACAAAGGTGAACACAACAGAATATTTTACTACAGGCTGAAGCAAATTACATTTTGGTTAGAAAAGTATAAAATCCCAGGCCGAGTGGCTCAGTTGGTCAAGAGCTCACTCAAGAGTGCAAGCTCTGAGCAACCCAGTGGTTCGACGCCCGGCCCGAGCTGAGCTGCCGCTGAGCTGCCAACAGGTGGCAGGATGCCTCAGCTAAAAAAAAGAGATGGCGACTGGTGCCCTCCACAATGAAGACTGAAGAACAACAACTTGGCCAGTCCCCTTCCCCAATTCCCCAACACTGTTTCCCTCCCCCAATTCCTTAAAAAAAAAAAAAGTTAAACAGAAATTCAGCATAATTGTCTACTCTAGACTCTGCCCCACAGCAACTCCTCTGCCGGTGTTACTCTTCTTAAATAAACTTTCTAACTTCTATTCCTTTGTGCCTTGTGAATTCTTTCACAACCCACAAGGGAGCAGCCACGACAATCATGTGAGTTATTTCTCTTCATTAATTGGATTATTAAACAATCCAAAAGCCTATCAGAAATCTATCTCTTCTATGCACCAACTCTTTGGAGATAATCTCTTTGGGAATAAGCTGAGTTTTGTGTTACAATTTATTTCTTAATGTCAGAATAATTTCTAGGGCCTGCCGAGTGGCTCAGTTGGTTAAGAGTTGGCTTAAGAGCACGAGCTCTGAGCAACAGGGCTGCCGGTTCGATTCCCACATGGGCCAGTGACTCTGTGCCAGAGCTGAGCTGCCAACAGGTGGCCAGAAGGCTCAGCTGGTGTAACAACAAGATTGCCTGTTCGATGGTGGGCTGTATCCACACACAACTAAGACTGAACTTGGCACCTTGAGCTGAGCTGCTGCCCAGATGGCTCAGTGAATAGAGCATGTGCTCTTAACAACAAGACTGCTGGTTCGACTACCGCATGGGATGGTGGCTACGCCCACCCGCAACTAAGATTGAACACAGCACCTTGAGCTTAGAAGCCACGAGCTGCTGACGGGAAGCCAGATGGTGACTGGCGCCCTCCACAATGAAGATTGAAGAACAACTACTTGGCTGGTCCCCTTTCCCAATTCCCCAACACTGTTCCTCTCCCCCAATTCCCCAATAAAATCTTTAAAAGAAGAAGAAGAAGAAGAAGAAGAATTTCTATCTAATAATTTAATATGAGAATACACAAGAAACATTTTTCTATGGTATATTTATAATTTATACACTACATCATCAGGCATATTCCCGACTGAAAAGAATTTCCATTTTGACAAAGCATCAGTGAGAGCCAGACTACTTGCAACGTTACACATTTGGTGATTAGAAGAATTTTCCACTAGCTTCTGGCTCCATACACCTCAAACATGGCTTCCAGGTTCAGGCACTAAAGGACATGTGCTTCTTACCATGACCCCCCGGGTCTGTATCTGCATGTCCTGATGCGAGTCTCTTGGTGGCCTCAGGAGCATTCCTGGAAGATATTCCTACACCAAGAGAGGTAGCGTAACCATACATGCAAGTGATCTTGACCCACATCACACAGCATTTTTAAAAAACCTAAATATACTTTTAAACCAATTTCCACTTATCCAGGCCCCCAAGTACCTATGACTTCTCTACCACCTGACATGAGGGGAGGAGGGGAAGTTGTAATGAAAGAAACAAGAGTCTTAATCAATTGTGGTTACAGTATCTTACTCTTGTGTCTTTTATGTAGAGCCACACAAACACACTGTCAGAGTGCCACCCGGGGCCTTAGAAGGGTCCTGAGCAAGCGCATTTCCTTAACTTAATGGTAAGCCTGCCACTGGTGGTAGACGCTTAGGCTAAGTATAATTTTAGAGGCTTTAGAAGGTCTCTTTTTGTTTTTTTAATTTATTTTTTTATTGTTAGTTTCAGGTGTACAGAACAATACAATAGTTACCCTTTTCACCCTCACCAGGTAACAACCCCCCTCCCCCCATCTATTGCCCTCCCACCCCCGATATCATGCTTATCTATTACAATTCCATTGAATCCGTTCCCGCGATCTACTCCATGTCCCAAGACTATATGTATATATATAATTATAGTTGACATACTATATTATTCAACATCAGCTTCAGAAATACAATGCGGTGGTCAGGCCTCTACATCGACTATGAAGTGGTCTCCCCAAAAGGACATGGGTCCATCTGGCCCCCTAAGTAATACTTACAACATTATAGATTATATTCCTCGGACTGTCTTTTTCTATCCCTGAGGCCATATTACAATTACCAATTTGTATTGTCTCATCCCTTCCCCTCTCCTTCATCCCCACCCCCTCCCGACTAGCAACCCTCAGTTCTTCCTCTGTGTCTCTGAGACTATCTCCATCCACTTCTCCCATCCATTCAGTTCCTTAGAATCCATGTATAAGTGAGATCATATGATATTTGTCTTTCTCTGACTGACTTATTTCACTTAGCATAATGTTCTCTAGTTCCATCCATATTGTTGCAAAGGATACTATTTCCTTCTTCTTTATAGCTGAATAATACTCCATTGTGTAAATGTACCAAAGTTTCTTAATCCAGTCATCTACCGATTAGAAGGTCTCTTTTAGTATAAAGTCATCTATTGGGTTGTTGAGAAAGTCATGACATATTTTTTCCATGTTTTTCGTTGCAAAAATGCGTCAATACTTTCCCAACAACCCAATATAATTACATTGATAGACATTCATTACTTTTGTTAAAGTATTGCCCCAGTGCCAGCTCTATTTTAAAATACATGGGGGGTTGGGGGGCTAGGATATGGAGTGCTTCACATTTTAGTATAAACTCATTCATCAGGGGAAGTTTAGAACAGTAGGGGAGCTATCAGGATTTAGGACTAAAGATTAGAAAAAACCAGACCTATCACCAAAGGCAAACTTCCTTCAACTCACACTTTTCTTGGAGAATGGATGTGCTGGGTTCTGTAAGCCCCAAATTTGGGGTTGCAGGTGGCCTATGTGGGAATGCAACTGGAGGACAAATGAGTCCGGGGCTCGTGTTGCTCAGCCAATAGACCAACCCAGGAGTTAGGCTATAGAGTAAGCGTTTATTTTCAGAGCACAGGTGGTCTGAGAAGGCAGCAGGTTAACACCTCCAAAAACTGCCTTAACATTCTCAGACCAGCTTGGGGTGTTTAAGGGAAAATCTGGGTGTTTATCCAAAGGCCAACCAGGAACAATGATGGGATCAGCCTGGTACCATTGAGATTGTGATCAATAAGCCTAAGGGTATTAATCATAAGTTTCAGGGTAGTTTTCTAAAATGGGGAACTAGGTGGGACAGGGGACATTCTGAGCCTAAACCACAGGGTGATGATCAATTGTTAAGCTATAGGTATGTCAATGAAAGGTGAGGCCAGGACGTGGAGAGGCCTCAGCTATGGGGGTGCCAACCGGGCCCTGTTTCAGGAAAGCAGAGTGAGGAAGAAACCCTATAGCAGCATCGCATTATCATTTCTAGTCATGTTTCATTTCTGAGCAATACTAGAAAAGAACTGTTCCAATACTTGATAGCAATTTTTTAACAGAATCACTTCAATTGGTAAATATTTTTTATTTTATTCAGTGCTTTTAGCCACATGCTGTTGCCTTAGCTGAGGATGAATCACAAAAACAAATAATTTTTCTGATTTACTCTGGTTTGCTTCCCCCACCATCATCTGCCCCCACTCCCCAACTTCCGCTTGCGGGAGGTTATGGCTCAGGTCCCAATCTAGCCGAACTATGCCAACACGCTCTACCCCCACCCACCTTGGCAGTTTCTAGCCTCTACTTTCCCTGAGGTAAGTAAGCATTTGATGGTTTGTTTGTGAGAGGGAGACTCTCGGTCCGCCTTGGCTTCCCTTTCCATGTAGACTAAACAGAGGTGGCAGTAAAATCACTCAAGAAGACCCAGAAGCAGAGGAGGGGAGAATGGACGGGAGTAGAGTTTGTGGAGTGGGCAGCACCAGACGACTATATATGTCACAGTCTCCATCGCTGGCTCTGAGCTTTTCTCTCCCATGTAAACGAGACAAGAAAGGGCAAGGCCCCCAGAATACAGACAGGGCCTGGTGTTTCTTCTTTCAGAGCAGTAATCCTCTAATAAGCCTCCTCAGAAAACTCCACTTTGATAAGCCCAGTGCCTGAGCGAGCCACACTGGAACCAGCTGTGAAGAGGCAGGCTGTGGGTTGGCTGTGTGCAGTGCTTTAGACAAGAGAATGAAAATCCTGGGATATTAGATAGAAACCAGGATATAGAACACACAGCCCAAGGTCTCCAGTAATAGAAGAAATACGGTAGAGTTTGACATACTGGGTGAGAATCCTGTGGTCACATTTACTTGCTGTGTGCCTTTGGTCAAGCTACTTAACTTCTCTCAATTCCCCTACACAGAAGTGGGGATGATGACATCCACCTTGTTCATCGTGAGGATGAAGAATAGTGCCAGTACGGTTTTCTAGCACAGTGCTGAATATGTTGTAGTTGCTCAGGAGGGACAGGTTCACAGAAGGGACAAATATTTGATTGAAAAAAACATTCTCTAAGCGTTTGCCATGTGGCAGGTTCTGAGCAGACCCAGAGGGAGGAACTAATGTGTGGGAACAGTGCACATAGTTTGAGAAGTAGACAAGACATGTCTGTGCACATGCCTATAATAGTAAACAAGTAGCCTTAGGAGCAGAAAGTGGAGAGTTGGTGGTAAAGGCACATCATCCCACCAGGCAGCTCAGTGAAAATGCTGCATCTGATTTGGGCCTTCTCCAAGAGGGGTTTTGAATGGAGATTCATGATAAAAACAAACCAAACCAAAACAATACAAAACAAAAAAACACCACAAGTTGGGAAAGCAGGCCCAAAGGCACAAGGGAGTAAAACCCTAGGGACTATTTGGGGAAAAAGTAATGGATTAGAGATTAGGGACCACTTGACATATGTGAATAAAGCTGCCCCTGGAGCCAAAAGATAGGTTAAAGCCAGAAAGGGGATGACTTTGCATGTGTTCAGTGCCTGGCTTAAGTGTTCATAATGCATGAGGAGACAGGGAATCATGACAAGTTTTTTTTTTTAAAGATTTTATTGGGGAATTGGGGAAGAGAACAGTGTTGGGGAATCGGGGAAGGGGAACAGTGTGTTTTTCCATCAGCTCCAAGCCAAGTTGTTGTCCTTCAATCTTAGTTGTGACGGGCGCAAGCTCAGCTCCAAGTCCAGTCGCTGCTTTCAATCTAGTTGCAGGGGGGTGGGGGGGGCTGCAGCCCACCATCCCATGCGGGAGTCAAACCAGCATCCTTGTTGTTAAGAACACGTGCTCTCACCAGCTGAACCATCCGGCTGCCCGTTAGCAGCTCAGCAGCAGCTCAGCTCGGGTGCAGCTCACTGGCCCATGTGGGAATTGAACCAGCAACCTGTTGCTCAGAGCTCGCACTCTTGCGTGAGCTCTTAACCAACTGAGCCACTCGGCCGGCCCAAGAGCTCGCACTCTTAACCAACTGTTCCATCCGGCTGGCCCATGACAAGCTTTCAGTGGACGTTTTTGGAGAGACAGCTCCATTCCTAAGAGCATCTAAGTAGGGGCCTGGCCCCGCCATTCTGTTTCATCAGAAGAACAAAGAATGTGGCCACCGTTGACCAGGAGAACAAGGGGGCCAATGGGTAGAGAGAGGTACAGGTGAGTTATACCATTATAAATATACTTAGGGCTGTGAGACCGAGCCATAAATCGCCACACTTTGCTCAGGTGATGTCACCCAATGTTCGGCTGTATTTATAGCTTTGTTCACTGTTCCCTGGGATTTTTTTTTCACATTCCAGGAAATATGTGCCTCCCACACACACAATCACCCTGAACAAGAGAAGATAAACTTTCATGCCATTTCTGCTCTTCTTCCAGTGCCTTGGAAGGACGATTTTCTGGAATTTACTAAGTGTCTAGTTAGTAGGGGAGTTCCTCCTGTAGTCTATCTGCCAGCCCTCTGGCTCTGTACTCTGTAAAATGGAGCCAGCCCTCTCTCTATTATAGGAAATACTTTGTAGAATCAGAACAGAGAACATCTCTCTCTCTCTCTCTTTTTTCAGTCCTAAGATGCTACTATGTGCCAGGCACTGTGGTGACAGTAGTGAACAATACTGACACAGTCTTCACTTGCACAGAACTTACCATCCCGCAAGGGAAACAGACACTGAACGCCTAATTACAAGTGCGATTCATGTTACCAGTGGAAGTAGAGAGTGCTTGGGGGTAATAACAAGGTGATCTCACCTGTTTGGAGGAATTAGAGAGATTTCCATGGAGAAGTGACATTCAGTGTGAGGTCTGAGGGATGAGTAGGACTTAGCCGAGGGGATGAAGCAGGGGTAGGACCCCAAGTGGAAAAGAACGTTGCAGGTAAGGGAATCGTGATGTGGGGGCCCCGATGATGAGAGATTCCAAAATCACAGAGAAGCCCAAGAGCCGGAGCACAAGGAGAAAGAGGGATAGTGGGGAGCCCTGAGGCTGGGAGGCAAAGCAGCTCCATCCCAGGCAGGCTCAGACAGCTGATGGAAAGATTCTGTGCCTGATCTTTGGGGAAAAAGGTAGTCACCAGTGAGTATTAAGCCAGGGAGTGAAGTGGTCAAATTTGAGTTTGAGAAAGGCCGCTGGAGCTGCAGGCAACAGCACTGAGGAAAGGCCTTAATAGGCAGCCAGAGACTATTGCTGGTGGTCAAGGCAGGAGAGGACAGAGGGAGGTGACAGTGGCGAGGGAAGGAAGTGGACCGCTGCCTTGGAAATAACAACAAACAGGAAGGAACTGGAGACTGATTGGGTACGAACGGGGAGGAAGAAAAAACAGTCAAATATAGACGATGGGGTCTCTGGTTTGAACAATAAGATGGAGGCCAGTGCCATTTTTTTTTAAAAAACCACGTTATTGAGGTATGATTGACATACGAAAACCTGTCAACGTTTAATGTATACAACTTGATGAGTTTGGAGATAATCCATGAAACCATCACCACAATCTATACCATAAACATTCCCACCACCTCCTAAAGTTTTCTCCTGTTCCCTTTATTATGACTTTATTTTGTGATACGAGCACAACATAAGATCTACCCACTTTGCAAATCTTTAAGTATACAACACAGCATTGTTAACTATAGGCACTATGCTCTCAGTAGATCTCTAGTCCTTCTTCATATTGTATAACTGAAACTTTGTACCTGTTGACGAATACCGCCCCTTTCCCTCTTCCTCCATCCCCTGGAAACGACCATTCCATTCTCTGGAGTTGTTATTCATGAAGGTGAACCACTGAAGCAGCAGCTAAGTTTCTATCACTTTTTTTTTTTCCTTTAGGGGCAACTTCGCCCGCTCGATATGCTTTCCCATGGATCTATTCGCAAAGCCTCAATTCAGGCTCTGTGTGGGGAGGACTTAGGCTAGGGCTGGAGGAAGATGGAAGCTCCCAGCTGAGGGCTGGTATAGAAGGAGAAACTGCCATGGCCTGATGGAGAAGGACTTGCTACCAGCCAGGGCTCATCGCTGGCTGAGTCTTGAAGGCTGAAATAGAGGCACTGGAGTGATATTACATCAATACTCTCTATCCGTCCATTTGGAAATGCCACCAAAGGTAGCCAGACCTTGTCTGGCAGCCACAGCTGGGCCTATTTCCTGGCACAGAAGCTGGAAAGCCAGTGGAAGTAGGGAGGAATGCTGCTGGCCTGGAGTGTGGTTGTCACATGCAGGAAGGCCTACCCCGCCAGGTGCAGGAAGTGGGAGTTAGGAAATGGGTTCCTGACCCTGGACCTTGGAAGGAATCCTGGCTAGCAATAGGCCCCAAGAGTCTCAAGAAGCAGTTCTCAAACAGGGAACATTTATAGAACACCCCTATGTGCCCTAATGCAACCCCTGAGCAGACATCTCCAGGGAATGGCCCCTGACTCCTTATTAGAGGCTAAAGTATCACAGGGCCATAGAAGTATCACAGCTCCCAGGAAACTGAGGCCCAGACAGGGGAACTACCTTATCTAAAGCCACCCTTCGAACTTTGACTGAAGATACTCATTCTCGATTCTCAGCTCTAGGAAACTTTCTCTGATACCACCAACCTGAGTTCAGTAACTCTTGCTATGCACTAAAAAAAAAAGGGTGTGTGTGTGTGTGCATTTTTCTATCTCTGTACCTCCCAACTCAGTTGTAATGATCTGTTGGTCTTTTCTACTAGTCTATGAGCTCCTGGAGAATAAGAGAGTGTGCTTTATTCAACTCCCAAGTGCTTAGCCTAGTGCCTGGCACAGGGTAAGCTTTTTTTTTTTTTAAGATTTTTTTGGAGAATTGGGGGAGGAGAACATGGGCCAGCGACCTGTGCCCGAGCTGAGCTGCCAACAGGTGGCAACGCGCTCAGCTGGTGAGAGCACGTGCTCCTAACAACAAGGTTGCCAGTTCGACTCCCGCATGGAATGGTGGTCTATGCCCACCTGCAACTAAGATTCAACATGGCACCTTGAGCTGAGAGGCAGCGAGCTACCCCGGGTGGCCGGATGGTGACTTGACTTGGAGCTGAGCTAGCTGTGCCCTCCACAACTAAGATTGAAGGACAACTTGGCTGTTTCCCTTCCCCAATTTCCCAACACTGTTCCCCTTCCCCAACTCCCCAACTCCCCAATAAAATCTTTAAAAAAAAGACATGTTTGTAAGATGAATAGATGGATGAATGGGTGAATGAAGTGCTTAATTAATTAATTTTAACCCAAACTCTTAGCAAGCCTCTGTTGGAATTATAAGGGTTAGAGTGATACTATTAAGGCTCATGCTTTAAGTTAATGGCCCCACTTACAATAAAGGTCAAGTAAGCCTAACCCTTATATTCCCACTCATCTGAACCCTATTCAACATCACCCTTAAACCTACCATGATGTGGGTAACCGTAAAGCAACTTCAGGCCATAATCTTAGCTGCCAACTTAATCTTATCTTTAGCTTGGATGCAGACATAAACCACAACCCTGCAACCTAGTCCTGATACTAATGATGGGATCTAATGATGGGCGGTTCTCGGTTTTCCAGGAAACACTGGGGATTGCTAAAGGTCAGGAGACTCTGAGCTTGGGAGTAGGCTCCAAAGGCCAAAGGAAGATGAGAGACTCCCCTCTTCTCCTTAGTATCACTTGGTTCTCTGGTTTTCCAATACCAGTAGAAGACCAGAGCTACGTAATGGTCAGAGCTGTTTGGACATAAGGGGGCCCTTACTGATAAAAGCATTTGGAATGAGTCTGGGGTGCAAAGGTGGAGAAGTTGGAGTTAGCGAGATATATGGGCGAATCCTGATCTAAGAGGCAAGAAACCTGGGTTCTCGTCCCAATCCTACTCTAACTGTAACTTGCTTTGTGACTTTTGACAGAATTTCACCACTTCAAACATGAATGGACTTCACGTTGTCTGAGGCCTCATCTAGTTCTGAAGCTTCATGTTTAAATCATTAGTTCATATTACTTTCTCCATTGTTGTAAAATTAAATCTATTCCCCACTTTTCCCCCCTCCACACACCCACTCCCCACTTCAGTGGCCCTGCCCAGAGGCCCTGAACTTTAACCTTCTCTCTTTTTCTGAGCTCGTCTCTTTAACTGGGCTGCTCATTTGAAGCAGGACTCTTCCCATGCCTGTGCGCGCAGGCAATGGGAATCCTCATTAAACCTAATAAGAGATAACTGGTCCATTTAGCACAAATTGTCTCCCCATGTTGGAGCTGCAACTGAGAAGGGAAGAGCTGAAAATGAGTGTAAGAAATAGATCACAGTTGCTCACAGGCAAGGCTAGCATGGCAACACATGGTAACACACCCTGGGAGTCTGTCTTGACCAAGGTCATCTTTTCTAAAACTGTGCCTTAGAGCAACTTCAACCTATCCAAATCTCTCCCTAAATACTTTGGACACTTCTCAGTAGACAGTCCCTTCTAGGGTCTAGCCTTTCGTCATTCTGCTTCAATTGTAGCACTGCTCCCTCAGGTATCCTCTGACATCCACACCCCATCCAAGGAGCCTGAACTCCTTGGTCCACCTTCCCCTAAGGTGCCACTAAAGAGTGGTCAGGATGCTTCAACAACTGCTACTTTTCTTCCTATTCCCACTCCCTCCCCTGACAGTGCAGATCTGAGTTTCTCCCCATTGCCATCGAGGTGCTCCTCTGTCTCTGCTCTTCTTCGTATTCATCTCAAAAGCTGAGCATCTTAACGAAAAAGAGAACAAGATAAAATAGACTGGTATTGAGTAGGAGAGCCCAAGACCTAATCTCTGGAAAGACTTGTGCAGCCCCTGGGCGATAAGACACAAAAGTGGAAAAGGAATGAGAGAAAGCCCCGTTTGCTGGGAGGACTTTTGAAGAAGAGGTGTATCTCTCACTGCTCTGGTTAGTCTCTGCAGCAGGAGGAGGGGTATGGTGACCTCTGACAGCCCCTTACCCTTGGAGACTCAAGGTTTCCTTTATAGTCAAGATTATTTTCCAGGCTGAAAATCAGTATCATGGCCTTTCCCTGGTAAGCAGCAGAAACATAATCCTCCACCCCCTCTATGGGGAAAGGGGACAATTTATAGAATGGTTCTGCTGTTCTTAGCCCTCACTGAGACAAATAATTCATTTCCATCTCTCAGTGTGGCTTCTCCTGCTGATGGTCATAAATTGACTTCCTGCTCACTTTCTGACCTCTTGATCTTTTTGCTTTTGTTTTCAAAAACACATTATTGGGCCAGCTGAGTGGCTCAGTTGGTTAAGAGCTCGCTCAAGAGTTTGAGCTCTGAGCAACAGCGGTTCAAGTCCTGGCCCGAGCTGAGCAGCCAATGAGCTGCCAACAGGTGGCAGGATGGCTCAGCTAAAAAAACCCCAAAAAAACAAAAAACAAACAAACAAAAAAACACATTATTAATATTTCTCTTAACTCCATATATAACCTTTGGCAGTGTTTTTTTTCTGAGTGAAGAAGTGTCCTTAGAGGCATTATTCCCTCAGCCTCCACGTCTGCTCACTTTAGTCTGGGCAGGGCCCTGTACATGAGGATTAAGATGACTTCTGCAAGAGGGAGATTTGAAAGGTCCCTGCTTTGGGGAGCTCCTAAGTCAAAAATAATCACAGCTAGCATCTGCTACTAACGGTGTGCCCAGTACTGTTCTAGGAGCTGTATGGACATTGACCCACTTACTCCTCACAACCACCCCATAAAGTAAGTACTATTATCATCCCTGTTTTCAGATGAAATAACCAAGGATTAGAGAGGTTTAGTAAATAAACTGCCCAAGGTCACACAGAAAATAAGGGGCAGAAGCTGGGTTATATCCTCTTGGGCTGGTTTTAGGACCCATGTGCTTTGTTCTCAACTGCTCTGCTGCCTCTTTGATAGGGAGGGGGTACCCGGCTTTTTCCCTTCCCTCAGGGAGCTCCAGACTAATGTGATATGCAAAGCCTTTCACCCCAAAGAGCCCCAAGTTTGATAGGGGAGGCAGGTATTCTCTCCTGGGGAAGTATGTCTAGCCTGATGACAGGCGTTGCCTTTGTGAGCATCTGTTTGATACTGGGGACTTGGCCCCAGGATGTCCCCAGTTTGATGAGAATTATGTGATTAGACTCCAGCAGACTCAGTAAATCCAATTAGGCAGAATTGTGAACGTTAGTGTGAGAGAGATGAGAATGAAGCAAATTTGAAAGGGGCTTCATTGGAGAGCTCCCCAGAAGCCGGGGAGGGTGATGCAGGATTGGCAATAAGCAGAACTACTGATGAAGGGAAGAGGGCAAGGCCCCCTTGTGGTGCACAAGTTTGCCAAGGACATTGCCTAGAAGGCAAGGGTTTGCTTAGCTCAGGGGTCCTCAACCCGTTAGACTTACCCTGGGAGATGTTTAAAGATACTCATGCTTGGGGCTTCACCCCAGAACAATTAATAATTGTGAGTGAGGCCAAGGCACTGGTGATTTTAAAAGCTCCTCAGGAGATTCTAATACACAGCTGGTATTGCAAACCACTAGCTCGAGTTGGGGTCCTTAAGCTCTGGAATCCGGAATGTTGAGTGACTTACTTATGTGAAGGAGGCTCTGGAGAAGTATGTTTGCTATGAGTTGAGCTGGTAAGAATCTGAGATTAAAGGGAATGGGGACGGAAAGTTAAGGGACCAGGAGAGAGGTGAGATTACTGCTTTGGCTATTAAGGATTTGGAGAAATTTGGTTCCTCTGTTGCTAGGATTTGGAGGTGAGATAAGAGGCCTAAGGGGCAGTAAAAGCTTTGATAAGGCAGCCCCTCCTCACACTGAAAATAACCATCAAACCCGAATACTAGAAGCTGGAAGGTGGGCAAGAAGCACTAGCTATGAATATTCTCTTCCCCCACTTCCCGTGGGTCTCCTTTTCATGCGCCTTCATGCAGAATAAAAAGGAGAAAAGGCTGCCTCGCTGATACTCCAAAAACACCACCACCTCAGGGCCTTTGTACTTGTTGTTACCACCTACCTGCTACGTTTTCGCCTCAGAAGCCCCAATCTCTGAATCCCTCAATTTCTCCAAGTGTCAATCAAATGTTACTTTAGCAGAGCAACATTCCCTGACTACCTACAAGAAGAGCAATTTCTCCCTCCCCTCCATTCCCTATTCGTTTATCATGCTTTATTTGTTTAAAAGCATTTACTACAACCTGGTATATTTTATATTTTTTCTACTGTCTCTTAATCCCCTCCAGAATGGAACACTATGAGCAAGAGATTTGTCAATGTTTTTTTTCGGTATTTATCTCCAAGGCCTAGAATTGTGACTGAAACATAAGCAGGCAAGTGAAGAAATATTTGTGAAATGCATGATTAATGAATAAGTAAGTGAAAATCCCTTATGTATATGCACATTGATGTGTGACTGTATTTGTGATTATATTCCTATTTCTCTTGGTTAGGTATGGCTCTTTATTTTTAAACGGTTTGCCTGTGCATATGTTTTTGAACATATGAAGGACTCTCTGGGTGGCATAATTTGCCTATAAATATGAGCTCGTGTGTTTTTCTGCCTGTGTTTCTGAGTCGTCGTCCAGTTGTGTGTGGATGTGTCTGGACCATTCAGCTTGGTGTGAGGATCCGTGGAAGAGTTGTGTTCACCCCACACCAGCAGAGGGCACCAGAGAGCCACGCGCCGCCTCACAGGGGCCGAAATCGAGAAACCTTGGCTGGTAGTGTTAGGGACCCAGGAGACCTAGAATCGGCGAGGAAAGAACTGGAGACCCCTCTAGACCAACACAGTGCTGTAAAGTGCAATTCCTGTTATTTCTCCTCAACTCATTCCCCGGAACCCAGATGTCCTGGCACCCTCAGCAACCCTGAGAACAGAAGCATCTGGTTACGGGTTGGGAAAGGAGCTGGTTCCAGCCAAGCTGGGCTCCTAACAGGGAGGGGAACCCTACTGAGTGCCGCGTTACTCTCACCAGGAATCCCCTCCCTTCCCCATACCTAGATCTCTCAACCCCAAAGGATCTCAAACTCCTTCCTGCTTAGAGATCCTCCTGTGGCTGACCTCTCCTTGACCCTTCAAAGCTGTGGATGGAGTTGGCTACTTTCTCCTGGATGGGTAGGTGTCCTGGATGAAGGAAGGAGTCAACTGCGCCTCTCCCCCAGCCAGGGCCGGGAGAGGACTCCAACACTTAGCCTTGCCTCGCTGTGTGCTGGCGAGGCCCCCTGGCAGGGACTCCAGGCGGGTCCAGGAAGCAGGTTCTGCAGCCCCAGGTTTTGTAGGTGGGGAGAGAAATGTATTACCCCAATCATTCATTAGTCAATTGAGAATTCCCAGTTTGGGGAACCTAGGGGTTAGATTTGGGGTGTGGGATTCACAAAGAAAACAAAAGGATTTTATGCTTTTTTTTTTATTCCATGAACCACTGTCGCCCCCCCTCCCGTTACTCCCCCCGCCACACACACACACACACACACACACATACTTACACACCCCCAATTACAGAGATACACTCACACACCCGTCCTTCCCTATCACGCTCCTCCACTGGGCTAGAGGCTTGTCCTCAGCCCATGCTCCGCCTCCCCAATCCACTGCCTAGTTCGGTAGCCCGGGACCAAGACTGCGAATATCAATGGCAGGGAGGCGCTGGTGGGCAAGGGTCCAGCCGTCCCGGCCCCAGCGCCCGCGCTTGTCACGCTCGTTACCCCCTTTGCCTTTGCCCTCGACCTCTTTTTCTCTTTCCATCTACGTTCCAGAGAGTGTGTGTGCGCGCGCGTGGCGGGGGGGTGGGGGGGAGCGGGAGGAGGGCTGTAGAGGAAGAGTAGACGTCAAGAGGGGGGAAGGAGGGAGCGAGGGAAGGAGAAGGGGAGAGAAAGGGAGAGAGAGCAGAGATGAAAGAGACCCAGAGAGATAAAGCTTGAGACCAGAAATCAGAACCGGGAGAGGGGGAGGAGAGAGAGGGAGCGAGAAAGAGGGCGAGCGCGCGGGGGAGAGGGCGAGAGCGCGCGAGGAGCCGGACTGGGAGGAAAGACAGATAAAAAGAGCGGAGGGAAGGGAAGTGAGTTTATGCGCGCGAGTGTGTGCGTGTGCGCGCGTGTGTGCAGGGGCGGGCGCGGGCGGGGGCGGCCCGGGCTCCTCCTCCCCAGCCCGCTCCTCTCGCTCCCTCGCCAACTCCCGGCCCAGCCGCGGGCGGGCGCACGGCGGGCGGACAGCATGCTGAACCTCCTCATCTGGATCCTCACTCTCTCCGATACTTTCTCCCAAGGTAAGGGCTCCAGGCCCGCCCCGGACTCGGCTCCCACCCCGGGGCTGGGGGACCGCAGCCGGCGGCGGGTCCCCAAGGGTCGGAACGCCACGAGGCGGGGGCTGTGTACCAGCGCGGAGCCCTGGGGGCGCGGGCGCGGAGTAGCTGGGGCTGGGGAGAATGAGTTTTCCGTTGATTTGCCCAAGTTGGCGTCCTCTGGCTGCGCGGGAGAATGGAGGAAAAAAAGAGACCCGAACGCTCAAAGTCTTTTCCGGAGCCTCTGGCAGCCCTACCGACCTCCACCCTCGGAGGCCGGGAGCCCGGACGCCTGGGTCCCGCCTGAGGGGAAGTCTGGGAAGAGGGTGGGATTTCAGATCCGTGCGATGGGAGGGACCGAGGCTCGGGAAGGGGTTGCTGAGGAAATCCCCCTACTTCAGCCTAGCCCCTCGCGGGACCCAGGGGGAGCCTCTGCTCCAGACTGCCTGGGGCTGCCCCTTCAGAGGAAGGGAGGGGTGCCTCGGGACTCCTGGTGGGGATTTGAACCCCATGGTCGCCGGAGGCTCCTGGAGTTCCAAAGGCAGTCTCAGGATGGCTCGATCTTCAGGGGGCCACTTTGGGAGGAGGGGGGGGGTTAACATCCCACTTTGGGTCCAGAAAGTGTTCATGCCGGGAGCATATTTAGAACTGGCAGGGGTGAGGCAGGGAGATGAGGGAGCGGTTGAGAGAGATGAGGTTAGTGTATCCCCATCAGGCAGGTCTGGGGGTGGCGGAGGGAAGGGGAAATAAAGGGCCCAGACTCCAGCCGGGACTGGGCAGTCTGTGGGAGTGGATTCTTGCCTTATGGGTCTGACTCTAAGGAAGATTTAATACTGCTGAGCTAACCCCCACCCCCCAAATGGAGCTGATACAGAAATTGACCCACAAACACCAAAATATAATCACAGACACTGAGACAGACTACTCACCTACCAAGACAGACATACCCACAAGCATCCCCCACACTGAGACTAGACACATGTACACAAAGACTCTGACACATCTGAGGAAGACAGATTCCTCTCCGTATCTGTACATGCTTGCACATTCATGCACCCAGACACATCAAACTCATAGGCACAGCACATGCGTGCAGGCTGGCTTTTACAAGGACACAACACACACACACACACACACACACACACACACACACACACACACACACACACTGAAAACCTTCTATAGATACCAACTGTCCAGCAAACAAAGAAACTTGAACAGAGATGCATGCATATAGGCAGACACCTATGGAGATGTACGGGCTACAAAATGGAGGAGGTGGTCTCTTTATGGGGTGGGGGGAAAATCTGGGAAGAGGGAAGTCAGCTGGCTAGAAAACACCCTCAGTCATTACCCTGCTCCCGGTTCCCTTCCTGGGCTTGTGGATGTGTGCTTAGGGCTGGGGTACTACGCTCCTCTCCTTGTGGGGCCCCTCCCCAGCTCCAGAGGAAAAGCAGGCTGAGTTAGTGGGGGTGGGTCTTGATCCATCTTTCCCCTTAGGGCATTCATGCCCCCTCCTCCCCATTTAAGAGATAGGGCACACATCGATGGCGTGAGTTTAGTGGGAATTGGTGCTGGGGGAAAGGAGGCCTGGTTCTGGGGTTGGCAGGCCACGCCAGCCACTTGGCAGAGTTGAAAGATGACTTAAGTTCTGACTTTGTTCGGTCAGGCTCTTAGGGAGGAGGAAAGGTGGTGGGAAGGGGGAGGGGGCAGCTGGGTCAGTACTGGTATGTGTTGGGGGCAAGCTTCTGTCTGCCCTGCTCCAGCAGCCCTAACATTTCAGCAACATGGATATGAATGAGCTTCAAGGAACAAAAGCTGCAGTTAGCAAACAGGAGAGACATGTGGATTGCATCGGGGAGAAGAATGGTCAGAAAGAGAGAAGTGTGTTGTGTGCTTTTCTCCCTTTGGAAAAGGGGGAAGGGCTGAGGGGTTAGCAGAGCTCCAGGTCCCTGCCTCCAACCAGGGTGAAAGCTAGGCCTGATGAAAGTGTGCGAAAGCATTTGGTGGGGGGAATACCAAAGAAAATAAAGCAAGAGACTAGACCAGAGAGGAGAAGAAATCACTCCTCAGTGTTCTGGGAAGCTGAACGGGGACTGGGATGGAGGCGCTGGGGGATCTGGGGAGACTGGGACACTCAGGAGGTGGCGGGGAGGTTGTAGGACCTCCCCTTCTTACCTTCCATCCTTAGAAAGAAGGGGTTCCAGGTCAGGGACTGGGGCAGTGAGAGGAAACGGGTGGGGTGGAGGGGATTGCCAGGGGGTTGAGAGATGGAGGTGGGAAATCAGAAGGTGCCAGGAGAAGGCAATTTAACTGAGGGGGGCGGGGGGCAGAGAGGAGAGAAAAGAGGAGATTCAGCATAGGCAGAGACATGAACATCGCATTTTAAAGAATTTCAGTGGGCTTCATCAATCTTCATTTTTCACTAAATAATTTTCTGTATCTTATCTAAATGAAAACCGTTATCCTTACCCCCATTTCCATCATGCGCCAGCTCCTCAGACTGATTGTGCTGAAAATTGAAATATTTATTCATTTTCTGGGAGATTTTCTCACTCCCCAGTCTCAGAGAATAGAAATTGAAAAAGAAAGATTATAGCTAATCAGAGCAATGCGAGATGACAGACTGGCGCGGGGTGGGAGCTGCCTCCAGGGTGGGAGGTGGAGGTGGGGGTGGGAGACAAATCTGTCCCTCTAGCCCCAAGAGGTCCCTTAGGTATCACTGCTAAGGACTGGCCGAGGGACAAGGGTGAGCAGTCAAGAGAAGAGGTGGGAAGGCCTCCTAAATTCCCAGTATTCCACTCCCTAAACACAGCTACATCCTGGCAGTCTGGGAAGAAGAGTAGTTGGGAATTGAGTCTCCCCTCCCCACAGGACACACAGACCTACACACCTCAGATGCCCCACTTCTGCCTGCCCAGCCCAGAGTAGGCTTGGAGGGTGAGGAAGAGGCAGGGGGAGACAAGGCAGAAATCGGGATACTGGGTTCCCCACTCCTTGACTTTGATTAGATTCAATCTTCCACTCACTGAGATCTAAAGGGAGGGCGTGAGCCCAGGATTCAGGGCCTGGTGTTACCTCTGGCCACAGCCCTGGACCCTGAGGACCTGGACCAGGTGGACGTGGAGACCTCTAGGCCTTCCCGTCCGCTTTTCACTGGAGCTGCGTGGTTGGTTGTCTTACTCTGCCTTGGTCTTCCGGTGGTGCGGGGAAGAGGAACACCAGCCGCTGGTCCCCAGTGCTCACCACCTTGACCTGAGAACTGCATGCTCCGATGGACTCTCCTCTAGGCCCCCTTTATATCCTTGGGGACCAAGTCTTAATTTCTTTATTGTCCTTCCAGTTTCGGATACAGTGCTACACACGTGGTAAGTGCCCTTCAATATCTGATCAATTGATCGATTTGATGCGAGTGCTACAATGTTAGAAGAAGGCAGTATGAAATGGTGATTGAATCACAGCTCCCTGGTTAAACCCCACCTCTGGCCACTTGGTAGTCTGTTCGGCTTGAAGAAGTTATGTGCCTTCTCTGTGCCTCGGTCCGCTCATCTGTAAAGTGAGGATAGAAATAACACCTCATAGGGTTGCAATGGCAATGAAATGTGCTAACCCACTTAAGTGTGTGGAACAGTGTCTAGCAGTGTGCTCAGTAATGCTTCTGCTATGACTTGGTGACTGGACATAAGTGGCTAGACAGTGGAGTTGTCTGGGCCTCTTTTCCAGCTCTTCTTTATGCATCCTTTTTTTTGTTTTCTTGCTCCAGCTGCCCCGATTCTTGATCCTGGGCCTCAGTGCCTCTTGTATCTCTCATGGAGAGGACTGGGTTGTGGTGGACCCAGAAGGGGAAATTTGACCAGCCTTCCCCTGCAGGACTCCGAAGAGGTCTGCGGAGGGAATTGGGAAGAGGGCCAAGTGGAAGAGGTTGGCATTCTGGGGAGAAGGAACCACAGCTCTCGTGAGAAATAAGGAGGCACAGCAGCCCGAAGGGGCAGCATTGCAGTCTGGAAATGTTACAGATCATTTGTTGAGCCCTGTGCTAACTACTTTATATGCATTATCTAATTTCATCTATACAAAACCCCCTGAGATCAGCTCTGTAATTATCTCCATTTCGTGGATGAGAAATCGAGGTTTAGGCAGGTTAAATATCTTGCTGGTAGTTGTAGGACCCAGCTGGCCTGGACGGCTTCCCCTTTGCCGGACATCCCACATACCGGCAGGGGTGGGTGCTGGGCTAAGACAGGGTGTTTTCTGGTCCATAGCAGAATGAGAACTAGGAAGAAAAGGGAATGAGTATAGTCTAAAGATGAACTCATTCAAATGTTTAAAACAATTCTTTATTCTGAGACTATGTCCTTCTACATACTTTGGCATTGAATGGTTTTCCTTTGATCCTATGACAGTGCTCATAAGTGGCTTTTTTAAAAAAAGACTTGACTTGGCAAATGAAAATATTCTCAATCTTGTGTTTGTTACTAATATTAAACCCAGCCATCTTTATAGGTCCATGAACGACAAATTTGGGAACTTCCATGCAAGGCTGACTCCTGGAGAAGTCCAGAGTCCTACAGAGGTGAAGCGCTGAGTTAGGGGCCTGGGGAGAATCCCAGGATAGTCAGCTTCCAAACCAACCCAGTCCTAGGGCCGGCCGAGTGGCGTGTTGGTTAAGAGCTGGCTTGGGACGCCAGAGGGCCCCGGTTCGGATCCCACATATGAGGGCCAGTGACACTGCCCTCTATAAAAAAAAAACAACAAAACAACAAACCAAACCAACCCAGTCCCTGACAGACATGGAGGCTGGGGTGCTGGGTGGCGTATTCCAATCTGCTGTGGGCGGCCCTGCTTTGGCCTAGGGTAGTGAAAAGTGATTGTACAGGTGGGCTCCACAGCAAAGCATCAGAACGACTTTTTATTGAATTCCTACTGTGCGCTTTTCATATTAATTATTCCTTATTGTTTTTAAGGACCTCCTGGAGTTAATGTTACCCCCATTTTATAGATGAGAAAACCAAAGCTGAGTTTAACTCACTTGCTCAAGGCCATACCTGGGGTGTTAGATCCCAGATTTAAATTCTTTGTCTCACTACGAAGCCCAGACTCTGCAAGGCAAACCTTTCCCGCACAGCCAAAGCACAGCCTGCATGCCTCCTATACAAGGCCAGGCAGCTCTGCAGTGGAAAGGAGGACTTCCTCCTCCTCCTGTGCCCTGCAATGGCACACAGGCTCCTCGTGGTGCCCGGTCCAGCCTTCTCCCCCCAGGCTCAGCCCAGGATACCTAGTCCCTGTCCATCTCTGTGCCTTGCTTTGATAATTATGTGTTTTATTCAGTGGGGATGGGGAACTGTACATACTGCCCCTTGTCTGTCAGGAGGAGGTTTGTAATACTTCAGACCCCTTTTGAGTCTTAACTTTGTAAAGTGCTTTCCACGTTTAGCAACTTTTCGCCTGTGCTATCTCATTTAATAGGCCGTCCTATGATGTAGGCAGGGTAGTTATTTTGCCATTGAATAGATGAGAAAACAGAGACCTAAAGAGACAGACTAAGGTGGAAGTTGGACTAGAGGGCGGGGCTGGGGACAAATTCTTTTTTTTTTTTAAGATTTTTATTGGGGAATTGGGGGGATGGGAACAGTGCTGGGGAATTGGGGAAAGGGGAACAGACAAGTTGCTGTCGTCTTGTTCTTCAGTCTAGTTGTGGAGGACGTTGCTTCACTGGCCCAAGTTGGCACCATCATTGTTGATTGTTCTAATATCAATATCTGGGGGCCGTTTCCAGCTGAGGGTGGGGAAAGTCCATGCACCCCGAGCTGGAAAAGCTGTGTCCCTCCTGACCTCCCAACTCCTGCCAGGTCCTTTCCGAGGGCCTACAGACCATTTTACTGGCCAATCTCCTGGAGGAGGTATTAACCTGGAAAGGGCTGGAGGTGTAGGGGTTGGTGATCAGCAGAGAATGAGGAAGAGGCAGCCAGGCCTTCATCCCGAAATGTGAAGCCAAAGTGAGTCAGTCTCAGGAGTCAGGAAAGAGAATGGGCTCGCTCAAAGTGAGGGAGAAAGTCACACGTTTGTGGAGGGCTGTGGAAGGCTGGCTTTGTGTTTTGCATGTGTTAGTAACTAATTTAAAACTGACGATAATCTGTTAAAGGTAGGAGTTATCACCATTTTATAGGTGGAGGAAGAGAGACCCAAAGAAGTTAAGCAGATTGTCCAAGATGATATGGCTAATAAGTGACAGCAGGACTAGAGCCCAAGCAGCGAAGTTGGACTTGGGAATGGGAGGAATTCCCAGAAGGAAACCCCTGAAGACTGGCACATACACGTCTTCCTTACCACTGCTGCATGCGAGTCTGCAGATGCAGTCTGTCCAGCATGTGTGCCCACTGGCAAGTGCATGGATTCACACATGTCCTCACATGCATTAGCACACATAGCTTTTCTCACCCCCATACACATATGGGCAAATATCTTGAACTTGACCCCAGCCCTTCCATTCACCAGAGCATTAGAGTATAACCTTGCCATGTGTCTGTGTACCCTTTTCCTTCTAGCTATGGCATCCTTAGTCTTTGAAGGCACTACTTTTTGTCATGTCTTACATGCTCTGTATGCCCTCTGATAGATGCACACCATTATAAGGTTAAGGAAGTCAGAACCCTTGGGTTCCTCATTCTGTGACTCTGGTCCCTCGCCAACCTGCAGTCCAGCTCTTATACCTTCCTGCCCCTGATTCAGACAATGTGACCCTGATTAAGTTCTTTAAGCACCTAGAATGAAAGCTGCTCTAGCTCCCAGACATTGCCGATGATCACATTTTTCTTTGTTTTTCCTTCCTCTCTCTCTCTCTCCCTTCATCGGCTCTCTCCAGACTTCCAATTTCTCCTTCCCTCCACAGTCTTCCTCTCTCCAGCAAATTTTATTAACCTCTGTAGTCTCCAGGGGCTGATGCCTCATTCCTCTCTGCCCTCCTTGAGCCCATTTAACGAAACTGGGATTGTATTGAAATAAATGGTCCTTGTAGCCAGCCAACCTTGTCAGGACTAAGGGCACTAAATCCAGGGGTGGATATGTCTAGCACTCCCTAGCAAATTTCATTAGTTTCCCAGGAGATCATGCTGCGGTTTCCTTCCTCTGGTGGCCTGGTTCTGGAAAGGTGATGGGAGACTCTCCCAGAAGGCCATGAGGCCTGGGTTTTGATGCAGGGAAGGGACAGCAGGAGCTTGAGTCTCTGGTGCTTTGTGCCCACAGGGCTGTCCCCACCCCAGGCTAAGTTAGGAGTCACAGATTCTTCTTGTGGACTAGGCCATTTGATGCTTTACTTCTCTGTTCCTTATTTCCTTCTGAAGCAATACGAAGAGTATATTCTCGCTAGGAGATATGTGGGGAGTGTCAGGACCATCCTCGCTAGGAGATGTGTGGGGAGAGTCAGGACCCGTTTCCTTCATTCAGCAGAAATGTGTTGTATGCTTACTATGTGCCAGGCACTGGTATTGACGAATAAAATACTATACTTGCCCTTAAGGGTCTCACTTCCTGATTTAGGTGCAAATTACTGAACTTCAGTAGACTTTAGTTTCCTCTTCTATAAAATGGGGAGAATTATTTTTTTCTGATCAGCAAATGTATACCATTATATGCAAAACATAGGAGTAGGCTTTATGGGGTATTTAAAAAAGTGACATCATATGGTCCCTTCCGTCCAAGCTAAACTGTGCATGTGCAGAGGTTTCTGGTCATGCTCGGTTGGTGCCAGGCTAGCAGTGTGCACCGTCAGAGCTGGTGCGTTCAGGAGAGGCGAGTTTGCTGTGGGCTAAAGAGGCTCCACGGAGGAAGAGGGTCTAAGGATGGACAGGAGGTGATGCGGCAGGAAGATGGAGCGTATTACCAGAGCTGCTGAACCTCCCTTGGCAAGGCGTGGCTGCCTGGATGTGTGGGGTACATCGAGGCTGGTTGCAGCTGCAGGTTGGGGAGAAATAAATCGAGGTGATCCAGGACAGGAGAATTGGGGCCAGACCCTTGACAACCTTGAAAAGCCAGTCCAAGGACTGTCCTGTAAGAAATGGGAAGCCAGGGATTTATGGTTTTTTTAAACAAAGAATGTTAAACAGATTATCAGGATTTGACCAGGAAGTTGTGAGCAGAAAACCTCAGAGAAATATCAGTTTCCCCTTGGGAAGTCTCAGATCTGTGACTTGAGTTGGGAGGCTTTGGAATGATGAGAAAATATTTTTACTCTGAGAGTCCTCGGGAATAGATAAAGGTACCCGGAATAGATAAAGGTACCCGGAGGCAGAGTTCAGCAAAGATAACCGGGAGGAGAGCCCTGCAGCCTAGTGGATACCTGAGCTCTTTGTCATCTGTTCCCTGGAGCCTAGGCTGGGCCTGCACATCCCAGAGTCTAGGGCAACCATCTGGTTTCATCCGAGGGCCAGCCCATGTTTCCTCTGGTCAGTGGCCGTAGATGTATATATGTTCATTTGGGGGTTGAGCCTAGAGACTTTTAAACCTCTGCAAGGAAATGAGCCCTGGTTTTTCAAATGGAAACATTTGAAGAGGGTTCCTGCCAAGGGGGTGAGAGCCTGTGTTCAACTGAGCAAGTGTTTGTTAATGGCTGGGCCTGGCACTTACCTAGGCACCGGGATAAAGAGGTAAGTGAAATTTTGTCCCTGTCCTTGAGGCACTCTAAGTCAGGTGTGGGAGATGGATGTATAAACACTTATTGACAATGCTATAAGATAAAGGCTGTGAGAGAGGTATGTGAAAAATGCTGAAGTCTGTCTGAGGCAGATGGGGGGAGAGGGGCGGGAGAGGCGTGGAGGAGGAGGGGGCCTGGCAAGGGGAGGGGACCTCCACAGATGTGAGGCTCAGGGGCTGCGGCTGGAGCCTCTGGACAATCCCTGATTGTGCCCCCTGCTCCGGATGGAAGGAGCCGAGGAATCTGAAGAAGTGAGCTGAGGTCCCTCCCAGGGATTATGATTTCCAGGAACAAAGGCAGTTTATATAAAGCGCACTTTTTCCAAATCTCCCAATCTCTTCCGTCCAACTGTTCTCTCCTCCCTACCCCACCCCCACTCCCACTCAACTGAGCTAATTTCTGAATTAACTTTGTCCTTGTAATCAGTTGAGCTGAGTTGCTTTTTCTCCCCTCCTTTCTGAATTCTCCCTGCCGCTCCATGACCCAGCATTGTCAAGCCATGAGGTGCTTTTTTAACTGCTTCTTCCCATTATTCACCTAACTGGGAAGTTATTATGAGATGGGCACATGGGGGCAGAGAGAGAGAGACAGAGACAATGGGAGTGGAGAAGGCGTTTTCAAAGGAGCAGAAAGCAAGGATGGGCAGATTGGCAGATGGAGCCCTGAGAGAGTTGCCATCGTCTTCATCTTGATGCCCTAGTCAACGAGAACTTTCCTCTGGACAGCTAGGCTGCTGGGTTTTAATCCCCAACCCTGAGCATTTGGCTTGCTGCTCTATGCCTCACTGTGGGATGGGGTGGGGAGCCTCCCCCTTTGCCCACCTCTCCCACGCACACGCTGGTGGTGACTGCTGCCGCCAGTGCTGTCAACTGTGTGGCGCCTAGCTCCCAAGTCGGCCACTTGCGTGGATGATGTTTGATCCTAGACTGATGTACCTATTACCCCACACACATCTGGGACGTCTCCCCTCATCAGGCAGTGGATGAAGTGAGAATCCAAATTCATTTTAATGTCAGTTTGAGCCAAATATAATTAGAAAGGAAAATCTGGTTTTGCAAAAAAAAAAAAAAAATCAAATGCATTACAAAACCAAGTTGAAGTGACTTGTGGATTATCTTCACCACTGCCGCTCTCCATTTATGCAGAAAATTGAGAGGGGAGCTTGTAAAGCCTGCATCTAAGGGATTTAGTTGGCGCACCTTTGCCTTCAGTTTCATACCAGGGTAATGTCACAAGACTGGCCTCTTTCAACACAACCCCAGGATTGGGTAACGCCTCAGGTGCAGTGGGACCTCCTTACCGGAAGGCCTGTGAAAAAGACAGCTTCTTTCCCAGCGGGGCTGCCGCCTGTGCCACCATGACCAAGCCGCTTAACTGGAGCCTCAGTTTTCTCATCTATAAAATGGAGGCAATAATACCTATCCCAGACAGTTGCTGTGGGGCCTGAATGAAGGAATCTATATTAAGAAACAGTACCTGGAACAAAATAGGTTTTCAAGAAATCATATTATTTTTACAGATCACAGCCCAAAGCAGCTCTGAGGTAGGCAGACAATAGGATGAATGAAGAACAAATCATAGTTCGAATACAGATAAGTCTCTGTTAACTGTGCCAAGGGAGGTGACCAGCGATGTTATCCCTGAATTTATGGTCTGGGGGGCTCCAAGATGACAGCACAACGTAATGGCATAGAATTAGGTCTGAGTCCTGGCTCTGAAGATTGAGTGGCCTCCTCACCTTTGTGAGCCTTCGTTTCCTCATCTGTGAAATGGGGTGACAGCAGCCACGTCTCCTTTAAGTCCTGGAAAAGCAGCCCTGGGATGTACACAGTCAGCATGACCATCATTGTAGCCCTGTCTCTCCAGAAGGTTTCAACTTGGTGTTTTAGAAAAGTGATTCTCAAAACACGTATAAAACACCCAGGGATCTTGTGCAAGTGCATAGTCTCGTTCAGAAGGTCTGTGGTCATGTGGAGCTTCTGCATTGGCACCAAGTGTGGCCCTAGGACGAGGATGATGCTCGTCCTAGGGCCACACTTGGAAGTGTTAGAGGATGCTTCCCTCTAGGGAGATACATCTTCATTCTAATGGGAGGCAAGAAAAAATAGGATTCGTTTAACTGAATTCACATTTCAGCGGCTTAGTTGTATAACAGAGCTCAGATGGGCCGTTGCTTCAGAAGCATCTATACGTGTATGTTTGTGGGACAGGAGCGGATGCAGTGCTTGTCAGCATGCCCATCTCTGGTCCCAAGATGAACCTGCCCCACCTCCTCCCTACCACCTCACAAGCTCCCAGTCACCCCCCAACCCACTCCACTAAGGGTACACTCATGCCCATAGCTGGCAACTGCAAAGTTGAACAGCAACCAGCCAATATGTTGGTGGAAACTCCTCCATGCTTGAGCCAGTTGGTCATTTCCACTTGATTTTTTTTTTCCCTTTATGACAAAAGTCCTCATAATCCAGCTCTCAATTTGGTGTAGATTTGAGGGAAGACATTTTGACAGAGCTGCTAGCCAGGACCTTGACCCTGTTGACTTTGCCTTGAAAACTGGATCATGAGCAAATTGTGTGATTTGGGAAAGAAGGTGGAAGGCTTAACTGGGAGCATGATTTGGGGGAGGAAGGGGGCAATGGAGGACCGTCTCTGGACAGATCAGTTTCTCACCCTTATTAGAGCTAATGGTTGTTTAGCCAACCTGATGCGCTAACTCACTCTCTCCCTCCCTTCCCTGTCTGTGTTCAGAGCTCCAGGCTGGAGAGAAGATGCACAGGGCAGAAAAGAATCTCAGCCTTCAGTCTCCTGATTCAGTGGGGAAAGCTTGGTCCTTATATCTGGGGAATCCTGTCCCTTAGGGGAAACAGGAACTTCCATGAATCCTCCTTCATCCTCTCCTCTCCCCCAGAAAACAGACATGCATTTGGTCCTCTGCAAGAGCAAATGGGGACTTAGCAAACTACGCACAGAAGTCCTAAGAGCTTTCAGAGAAAATCAAGAAGTAGGTGGGATCAATCACTTTAGGCTTTCTAGAGCCTAGAACCGGGTGTCAGGAATGAAAACAGGGAGATGATTCTTTAAGAATTCCCAACACCTTTGCACACTCAAGGTATCTCCTTTAGGCGGGACTACCTTGAATCAACCTTGACACATCAGTGTTTGTCCTTTTTCTGAAGAGAAAGGAATTTCATTAGCTCTCTCTGCTCACTTTTGTATTTAATAATCCCTGGCAAGCAGGAAGTTCTTTGTGTCTGAGCTGACCCCTTCTGCTCCTGCATGAAAAAAAAAAAAAATAAACAAACTGTCTTATTAGGGACTGGAACTGAATAAGTCCCTAGTATTCTCTGTCTGGATAAATAACATTTTCCCCAATAGGTTCATTTTCTCTCCAAGGCAAAGCTCCTCATAATAGAGAAGCAAGCCCCGAGAGGTCATAGGTGAGACTGCCTCTGAGGCCCCAGGTGAGCCAGAGCAGGTTGTCCCCTTAGGGGTCAGATTTGCTTTCCAGCAAACCACCAAGGCTGCCTTCTCAGTGTCTTCAGTCAGGGCCAGAAAGATAGTGTTCACGGGAACCTGGCTGAGTTACCATGCCCTTACTTGTCTAGTTTCCCCTTCTCAGCAGCTCAGAGCAGCTGGGGCCTGGAGGGCTCTGGTGTCCTTTACACCTTCTCTAGCTAATGGCCTGAGGGCCTCTCCTCCTCTTTCCATGGGGACCAGGCCGAGAGAGGCCCCAGCATCTGCTGCTGAGCCAGCTACCTGTAGAAAAGTGAGGGATGGAGGGAAGATGGCAGAGGTAGGCCTACCCACAGTCAGGACCTGCTCTAGCTTCAGAGCAAGAGTAGTTTCCTTTTTGGAATCACACAGGAATGTCCTCAACCCAGCCTTGCCTGGATGAGTGGGTGGACCCCAAGTGACATCCGTGCGGGCAGGGAAAGGAGGGAGGGGGTGCCTGCAATGGGATGTCTGCCTTTGGAGATCTTCCAGTCTGATGGTGGAGTGGGGCATTTCCCTGGCATACTGGGCCATATGAGGTAAATGCAAACTCTTCACTCTAAACTTGAACTTGAGGGAGGAGACTTGGTGTCTTCCATGGGCTATCTAATTATAATAGGGGAGATAGGTTCCCCCATCCTCCTCAGGGTCTAAACATTTACAGAGATCATCTAAATAAGTGGGAAGAGGATTTTGACTCTGAATGTGTCACCTTATAAAGCAGCATTCACACCTGACTGGGTGACATACTCCTGCATGCACAGGCAGCCATGCACCTCAGGAGAGGAACGGTGTTCAAGTAGCTCCTGCTCCCTTGAGGCCAGGGCTGAATGCAAGTCCTCTGAAGAGGAGGAGAGAAGAACTTGGGCCCTCTGTCCTCCTGGAGGAGACGGTGAGGCTGTTTCAGTTTGGCTCCAGTGTGGAGCCTGCCTGTGGGGCAGCTTGCATTTGTTCAGGGGGATAGCTGCCCTTTTTCAAGGGTAGCCATAGCCCAGGGCCCTGGACGTGCCGCCTGGTGGCCTGGCACCGGCAGATCTGCACGGCCCACTCTGGGTGTCACCCGCCAGCAGAGACACACACTCCAGGGCTCCCAGCTGCTCTACCCTGCAGCTGGCTGCTCCCTGGGCCCTCTTCCTCCTGCTGTCCTTCCCTGTCTGTCCTTCTGTCATTCCCAGGAGTGAAATGCGCCGGGCTCCTGAAGCATTTGGTACTTGATAATTTGTGGATTATAGCTAACTCTCTATAAAGATTCCCCTAATTGCTTGGCTCACCTCAGGTTCTATCATCAAAGCAAAGCCCGAGGCCCCCCTCTCGCCCTCCTTTTCTTTTTATTATCTCTTAATTAATCACTCTGGCTTTCACACTTAGCAGATAATTACAGTCTCCTGGGCAGGAAGCTCATTTTCATAACCTCCTGCTCCAAGCCCAAAGCAGAGAGGGGTGGGAAGGAAGCCAGTGGGAAGAGAAACTGGAGGGAGGTGGGGGCCGCGGGCGGTGGGTGGGTGGAACCAAGGGAGAAGGAAAGGGCATCTGGGCAGCAGCAAGGGGGGCTCATGCAGTGGTGAGCAGAACCCGCAGTCAGCCCAGCCGGTGGCTCTGCAAGGGGCCAGGGGGCCAGCAGTGCTCCCTCAGGAAGGCCCCACATGGCCCACGCGTGCTGCGGGCGCAGCCTCCGCTACATTGCTGGATTTCCTGGCCTGCCTGGGGTGGAGAAGGGTTAGCAGGAGATGGTCCCAAGTGAAGTTCATTCAACTATGTGCTGGGACATGAGGCAAGCTGGGGTGGGCTGGACTGTGACAAGGAAAGGAAGGGCAGGGCCACCCATCTTGGCCTGGGAACTTTTCTGTTTTGAGGAGAGCAGGACACTCCCTCTGGGGCTTAAACCCATGGAAATGACTAGGAAATGATCCCTCAGTGATCAGGTGAAGAGGGGCAGACCTAAGTTATTCACACCTACACCTTGTAGGTGTTGTGCGCCAGGCGTTTCACAAGAGACTTACTCACCATCCCCATTTTAGAGATGAGAAAAGGTGTGGCTCCGGGAAATAAGGTTAAAAACAGAGAGGGAGCACCGTTTCCCACTGGCCCCTCCTCCCGGTACCTTCTGAACTTAGGGCTCTGGCATCAGCACAGGACGTGGGGCTTTCTTTGGGCTTCCAACCTAGAGAGAAGAAGAGAGGACACACGTCTAAGTGATGGATGTACGCGGTTCAAGAGACAGAAGGGTTTACCCAGAGAGTTAGACACAAGTTGGACTGGAACCCTAAGCTCGAGCATGGACTCCTGTGTCCATCCCTCATTACTGCTCCTCATCGTCTCTGTGGCCCGGGCCCCTGACAGTCACACAGGAAGTGATGGAGAATGCAGAACATCAATTTTTTTCCCTTTCTAGATTGAATTTCGTTTGATGTCTGTAGCACAATGTGCTTAGTCTTTAGAATGAAGTAAGTTGGACCCTACTACTTTTTTTTTTTTGCCATTAACTAACTGTGAAACCTTGAAATTGTCATATAACCTGAGTATTAGTTTTTGTTGGTAAGTGGGATCTTGAAAGTATTGCCTGCAGACAATGTATGTAAAACAGTCCCTGGCATATGACAGGTTGTAAACAAAGTGTAGCTGTTATTGCTACTACGACTTGTTATTACCACTCTACATGAAAGCACCTTGCCTACCCCAGTAGAAATTACATAAAGCAAGTTAATTTTTTAACAACCTGGTGACTGAGGGAGGGTCTTTTTGTTCAACTTCCTCAGTAAGGGAAGGCACAAAATTCCTACCCTGAGCTCCTTCTAGGGTGATATTGAGCAAAGCCTTGACAGCATTGGCCATTCTGCCCCAATGCAGTTTTCTTTCCACAAATAAGTTGTCTGTTCTGGCCAGGGCTGCTTCCAGCACAGAGCTTACTGGCATCAGCATCTAGCGTCAGGCAGGGTTGATCTCCCATTACTGACCTCCCAGCCTCAGACTGCACACTGCACGCAGAGCCCGTGGGCCAAAGGGTTAAGTGTGTCATCTCACATGGCTTGCAACTTCTGACTCAGCTTCTGGTTTTCTGGGCATCACAACAGGAAAATCTGTATTCAGGAGGCAATATAGAGGGTAAAAGGGATCGAACCTATGGTGATGGAAGGAGAACTGACTCTGAGTGGTGAACACACAATGTGATATACAGATGATGTATTACAGAATTGTCCACCTGAAACCTATGTAACTTTACTAACAATTGTCACCCCAATATACTTGGATTTTTTTTTAAAAAAGGGAGGCAGTGTAGAAAGCACTGCATTGTGAGTCTAGCTGTGAATTTGAGCCCTGCTTTTACCTCTAATGGAGTGACCTTATGCGGTGATCTGGGCTTGTTTTCTTAACATAAAATTAGAAGGTTCTTTCTGGCTTCATAGTTTTCCAACTCTTTGCCATCCTGAGGTATTCACGAAAAGGACTGGTTCTTCCTCAGTGAGGCCCTGATTCTCTCTGATGTGGTTTGTGTGCCAAGGCCAGAAGAACTGATTTCAGAGGACCAGAGCTGGGGTACCCCAGGAGCATTATTTGCTCAGGAACCAAACATTGTTTACATTTTCAGATCTGGTCTGGACTTAGGATAAGAACAGGAGTTGTCCCCCCCCCACCCCCCCAGCACCACCACCACTCTCCTGGGGAGGGTCCAGCCTACTCTAGAAAGGTGGGGGACCCTGAACCAAGGGGATGGGTGCATGTTGATAAGAGTCTCTCCCTAAAGAAACATGCCCTGGCTTCACCCTGAACTTTAGCTTTGGTCTTTGAAAAGGTTTTGCAGAGTCTTGTGAGAACATAAGCGTTTGGCAGATTTCTTTCCCTGAAAGCTATTTCTTCTTCTTTCTTTTTCTGGGAACTTTCGCCAGCACGATCACATCCCCTCCGCCCTCTCCTCCTCCCTCCCGTTTTCCTGAGACACCCATTCGCCCCTCCCTCCTTCTCCCCAAAATGAAAACAAAGCGAACTGGTGGATACTGGGAATCATCTCAGAGCAAACTGGACCAGAAGAAAGGATTGAAACAAACAGCTCTCCCAAGAGGAGAAATTATAAGGCGGGAGGAGAGAGAGAAAAAATAAGCAAATGGCATCAGTGGTGAAAAGTGAATTCCAGACATTTAAAATTCTTTTGGTTTTAATCATCTCAGAGGCCTACCAGAGCAGAGCTGTGGGGGGAGGGGTAGAAATGAAAACCAGAGCCATCCACTAGGAGCCAGTGCTCAGGAATCTCTGGAAAGACCTGAAGCCTTCCCTGAGGAGGCTTCTCAGTCTTCTCCACCAGGGCCCTCCACCTCCCACAGCTGAGGCTCAGAAGGGCCGCCACCCCCAGGGGCCCTTCCTGGCTAACCCTCCCCTTTGTCTCATTTCACAGGCTCGGTTTATACTCCGTTTTAAAGCACTGACCTCTACGTTTTCTACCAGATTACAAGTTCCCCAAGGCCCTGGATTATGTTTTGTTAAAAACAAAACAAAAATAACAAACAACAAACCCCAACCACTTGCATAAGTCACGCCTGGGCCTTCTTGGTGAGGGTCAGGGCCTCAAAGGAGCTTCTGTTCCTGTTTTCTTTCTTTGTAAATGGATTCGAAGTGATGAGCTGAGCCTGCAAGAGACTCTACAGCAGCGGTTCTCAACCTTCCTAATGCCGTGACCCCTTACTACAGTTCCTCATGTTGTGGTGACCCCCAACCATAAAATTATTTTCGTTGCTACTCTATAACTGTAATTTTGCTACTGTTATGAATCGTCATGTAAGTATCTTTTTGTTTTCCATGGTCTTAGGCGACCCCTGTGAAAGGGTCGTTCGACCCCCAAAGGGGTCGTGACCCCCAGGTTGAGAACCGCTGGTCTACAGGCACGGGGAGGCTGAGACGGAGCCTGGCAGAGCCCGTCGCCTACTCTGTGTTGTGTTCTGTGTTGGGAACTTGAGGATAGTCTTAAGGACTGTCCTGTGAGAGGCCTAGGGAGCATGGTGGTCTTCTTGCCTGCTTCCTCAGTGGTGGAGCTGGTGGTCAAGAAAAGCAGCAGTACTGGGGTGGGGGTGAGGGGGTTCTAGGCTCTTCCCTTTCCTAGGCCTGGGGGACAGGGTGGGTTTTAACGGAAGGAAGTGAAGCAGGACATTTCAGCCTGGTGAGGGGATGAGAGTGGCCAGGTCAAGAAGGAGGCAGAACCTGGGGTTAGCCTGGAGAAGCTGGAGGAGACCAGGGAAGACATTTGATGACATCGCTAGGAGCCATGCTCAGAAGCTGCCTCTTTTCTCAGTCTGGGTTCCTTCTCAGCGTCTTCTTTCTGAGCTTTCTCCCCCAGCGTTACCCACCACCGCCACCACCATCACCACTTTGAATTCTCTATTTCTCTTTCTCCATCAGGAGACAGCTCTTTTCATTCTCCTCACAACCAGCTGTTTTTCCTCCTTTCCCCCACCTCTACCCCTCAAACTTTGATTCTTGGACATTTGGACTTTGTTTCTTATAGAGCACCTCCCACTCCTCGTCCCCAATAAGATTACAGTAAGACTACATTAGAGTTGATCTTAGACTGGGAGTCAGGTGACCAGGATTTTCATCTTGACTCTTTTTGGGCTGTTTCTTCTTGGGCAAGCCATGTGTCCTTTCAGGGCCTCAGTTAATTCAACTATAAAGCAAGGAGCTCACTAGATGATGCCCACGGTCCCGGACATGCTCATCAGCTCCTGGATAAAACAGAGTCTGGAGTTCAGACTTCTTGGGGTTGAATCCAGGACCTGCTGCCTCCTACCAGCATCACTCTGTGCAAGTCCTTTCACCTTCTTGTAGAAGAATAGCGGCATCGGCTTCATAGGGTGGGACAGAGATGGTGTTAAATAATCTATGTGGAATGCTTGGCAAGGTATCTAAGATGCTTTAAGGATACACTGAGTATATGTTAGCTCTTGTTGTTAAATTGAATTGTAACATTCTATGGTGTGGAGTGACAAAAAAAAGCCCCCGGGGTTTATAGTCAGGGGACCTGGGTTCAGATTTCAGCTTCCTTCCTGACTTTCTGTGTGACCCTGTACAAGTTCATTTCAAGTTATGACTATAAGTTAATGTAAAGTCCTTGGGGCAAGGACCTTCTCTGTCTTAGTCTTGCATCTATGCACCACCACCACCACCTCCCATGCACCCCCCCCCCCCCACACCCTCCCACGCCCCCGCCACACCTAGAACAGTGCCTGGCACAGGTACTCAGAAAACATGCGTTAAATGAATGATTTAGTGTAAGGGACTAATCTATGAGCAAGGAAATTGAGGCTCTTAATGGAAAAAGAACTTGCTCAAAATGAATAAGCTAACCCTTTGTTGTGGGTGCCCGTTCCATGCACCTTAAAATGTTTAGCAGCTTCCCTGGCCTTACTAGAAGCCAGTAGCACCACCTACCCTCAGGTGTGACAATAAAAAAATGTCTCTGGACATTTGCAAATGTCCCCTGGAATGAAATTGCCCCAACTGAAAACCACTGAGTTAACCAGAGGAAGAACTAGACCTATAAATCAAGTCTTTCAACTCCCAATCCATAGCATTTTCTAAAATGCCATGTTGTTGTGGGCTGGCCAAGTGGCTCAGTTGGTTAAGAGCGCGTGCTCTGAGCAACACGTTGCCGGTTCGATTCCCACATGGGCCAGTGAGCTGCACCCAAGCTGAGCTGCCAACAGGTGGCAGGATGGCTCAGCTGGTGAGAGCACGTGTTCCTAACAACAAGGTTGCCGGTTTGACTCCCACATGGGATGGTGGGCTATGCCCACCCACAACTAATATTGAACACAGCACCTTGAGCTGAGTGGCTGCAAGCTGCCTACAGGCGGCCGGATGGCGACTGGACTTGGATCTGAGCTAGCTGCGCCCTCCACAATTAAGATTGAAGGACAACAACTTGGCTGTTCCCCTTCCCCAATTCCCCAACACTGTTCCCCTTCTCTAATTCCTCAATAAAAATCTTTAAGAAATAAATAAATAAAATAAAATGCCATGTTGTTGTCCATTTCTCCCTTTATCCAAATATTTAACCTCAACCCATATCTCATAAAATGAAGAGAGAGATGTTTATGTTGTTGAGCAGTAAGTAAAATATTTCAACTTCCAGCCCATTTCAGAAATGACTAGATTTCCACCTAAACCATGACTTACCTCCCTCTCCAAGGCTGGGGCTAGGGAAGGAGCAGATAAATGCACAGAACCACCTGGACAGTCCCACTTGGGGGTGGGTGGGTGGAGGCCCTGACTTCCTCTAGAAACCTCTGAAGTCTGTGATAGGGATTGCTGGACGGTCTACCATATCTGTGCTTTAAACAGATACAAGAAGACCCCTGTGGTGCCTGACAATAGAACTGTTTTGGGTCTCAGGTGCCTGCTGCATCCGCCTCTTCTCACCTTATACCCCCCACACCCCATCCCTACCAGCTGTAGCTGCTGAGACTTTTCAGATGGCCTAGGGCACTTTAGCAGCGTACTGTTTGAAAATCACAGATTTAATCTAACCCCTGAAAGTTACCAAAGAAAACCAAGACTCAGGAGGGGAAGTTATTCATTGCCCCAGAGCAGACACTGGAAATGAAGTTTCACCTTAACCATGCATGCCCTGTCTCCACCGATACACACCTCTCATCAATTTGGAAAACCACTGCTTCACCTCCATCAGCTTCCCTGCCTCCCCCACCATTCCCAATTGCACAGATCAAAAAGTCCTTTCTGGGTTTAGGGGTGGTGGTGGTGAGATAAGGATCTACTAGAACCGAGGCCCAGAGAGAAAGGTGGCAGTCCCCAAAGACGATGAGGGACACTGCTCCTGGGACTGCCAGCGATGCCCCACCTTCCCCTGCCCCCATCCTTCCTAAGGGGTCTGCTCTTGCTGCCATGGCAACTAGGGGATTAGGGCCAGCTTGGAAGCCCAAAGATGTGGGAGAGGGTTTAGAGAGGAGGCAGGTGGAAGGAGGAAATGAATGAGCCGTGATGATAAGGAAACAGATCTGGGGAGGCAGAAGGCAGGGCAGAGAGGAATGCGAAGGGAAAAAGAGGAGAGAGAGAAACCTCATCTATCCTGAGAGAGAAAAGGAAGGAGGAGGGGGAAGGAAGAGAGAGAGAGAAATCTCAACTTTTATTTAAAATCAGAGAGCAGTTGTATGCCTGGAGTCGTTGCCAAGGCAACGGCAAAGAAGGAGATAGCTTGTGAAGCCATGAAAACCCAGTAGGGGTAAATGTTTAAAGCCAGGAACAAAAACCATTGAGATAATTAAGTAACAGGCTGCAGGTTCCAGATTCCTGCCCATTGTCAGGGGACTTGGCCTGAGATTCCAGCCTGCTCTACCTCTCTCTTCTTCACCCTTTCCTTGCCCTTATTCACCACAAGGATTTCAAAGAAGCAGCTAGGGCGCACAGGCCTTCTTCTAGTCTTCTTCTCTTTAGCAGAGACTGCCCTTCTCACTTCAGTCCCAGCCCCCAAACCAAGGCCGAACGGCTTCCTCTCCTGAACTGTTAGGAAAAATAGAGTCTTTGTAGGTAAAACAACAAAAAAGGCTTTGGTCAGATAAATGGAAGAACTTTTGGACACTGAATTACTAGATGGATAATTAGGTTGTGTAATTTCTTTCCTTGAATGATTTCCAGGGTTAAAGGATTTGTATGTCACTGACAGGCTGACTTCTGTGACGACTTACCCTCCAGGTCTCTGAAATGCTGGGGTTCTTTCTCCAAAAGGGGAGGTACATTCTAGTCTGGGAGCTTTGCCTGGCTGCTTCACTGTGTTTAATGCTACCTCTAATTCCTCTTTGAGTCCTTAGGATTTTTCCAGCAGGCTTAATCTTCCCAAACCCCAAGATGGCCAAAAGCTAAGCTAATATTTTTGAGGTTAGGTATACTCTGCTGCAGAAATTAAAAAAAAAAAAAAAAGGCCAGAGTACTTTTTTATGTTTTAAATGAGTCTCACTTTAACCCCAGACATCACAACAACTGGCTGGCCCCTTGCCCTATCTCCTCAGGGAAATAACCTTTTGAGTTCTGCCTCCCCTACCTTCACATGCCTCTCAAGAAATCGTGAATATCAGAGAAGGCTGTGATGTTCTTTTCTTCCTCTCATCTCAAGATGCAGCTCTGAACCGAAGGCCAAAATAGCTAAGTAGCAGGAGTCCTGTTTTATATATCTGCAGCTTTCCCGCCCACTGTTATCAGCTACCTCCAGTCCATTCCTCCAGATACTCTAAACTTTATCCGTAGACTAAGCCAGACCATCAGAGAGTGGCAAACTGAGACTGAATAGTATTGGCCCTTCAAAGAATTGCTTTTACTGAGCAGAGTACTTGGCACTGTGCCACCAGCCCACACTGAGGAATGTTCTAAGGAGCAGCCCTATGAAACTCCGTATTGTATTTATAGTCGAGACGTTGCCCAGGACAGGGTTCAGCACATCACAGTGTCTTTTTATGAGGATCCACGGGAGAAAGTTCTGTAGTGGTACTTTTTCTAAGACACTGGTTAGTTTTATTTTATAGACACTGTAAATTGTGTCGCTAACTTTGATTCTTTTCTCTTTGCACTGGCTGCTTGGAAGCTCAGGGATACCCTTGCAATTTATCTCTGGCGAGACATTCAGGGTTTCGTGGCATATATTTATTATATTATCTTTACCTCAACCTCAGTTTATCTTTGCTGTCCTTATTCTGTTACCCTGCTTGTCTAATCCCCACCATCCCCACCCAATGTCCAGTGTCTTCTCTTAATTTCTTGTTGATATCATTGACCAAATGTGTCTCTGTATCCTGCCTCAAATCTTTTGTGCAACAGATAAATTAAGTAAATGAGTTAAGCTATATAAAACAGATAGCACTAGTGCCTGGCAAATAGTAAGCAAGCAGCTATTAAATTCAGCTTTTTTTTAAGTAACAAATAATAAGAATTGTCTGTAATCTTCATTTCAGAGGTGCTGTAAAGATCAACCCGAGGCTGTGGGGAGCTACTTAAGTCTCCAAATTAAAGGCCATCTGTAAATAGTTAACTCCCAATGGACCTCATGAGAGGGTGCCCCCCTGCCCATCACCCCCCCATGGGTAACATGCCCAGCCACTGATTTTTTAATTTTTTTTTCTACTTTGGAATGCATGATGATGATGATAATGATAATAATAATGAGATTTGCCTTGCTTATTAGAGTTGACCTGGAATGCTCGATGAATGAGTTCGAATTCCCTGCTCACACCAAGACACAACTGAAGAGTTCTGGGTGGCAAAGGGAATCAGTCTGCCTGGGGTTAAGATTTTTCCATAGAAAATCCTCAGGAAGAAATCTATGTGTGAGTAGTTGAGAGCTGTTGCCTTTTCGTAGGATCAGTTATGCCTAGCCAGGAGAGAGAGGAGAGAGAGACACCAAGACCACCAGCAAAGATAACAGTAAGACAAGAAGAGGTTGACAAAATGTGACCTCTGAGCCCTACACAGCCTGATCTTGATCTTGTCCATTCATTTTCAACTGACCTTTCATTTGGTCCTGAGGGAAAAAGAAAACAAGAACCCATTACAGCTTTGCTTTGTTCAACCCTGCATTTAGTGAGCACTAGGCATTAGGCATGTGGCTATACAAGGAGAAGAGAGTTCTCTTTACTTCCTGAGGGTGGGATTCCAGTTCTTTCTCTTTAAGTTGGAGAGTCTGTTCAGTGGATACACAGCCCAGATAATGGGTGTCTTTCTGAGCCTCTGTCCTTTTACTCCTTTCCCCCTTTTTCCTGCTCTTGCATTTCTCAAGGTCCCTCTTCCACTAACTCTTCTCTCTCATTTCCTCAAGGTCTTTCTCTCCAGCCCTCCCTCATTTTCCCTGTTACCTCTCCCTTTCTTTCAAGGTCCTTATTTTTCTTTCACATATTCAAAGTCTTTCTCTTTTTTTCTAGTAAAATAAATTTTTGAGAAAGAAAATAGCTCTTTCTCTATTTTTTTCTGCCTTCTATTCTTCAGGGTTTTTTTGTTTGTTTGTTTGTTTTTAATCCCCCCCCCACCCTCAATTACTTATAAGAGGAAAAATAAAACAACCCAGCCCTCCCAATCTCAGTTCTTTTGCTCAGAAGACAAAAGATCCTTCAGATTTGGAGAGGATGGGGGGGGGGGGGGGACAAAAAAAGAAGAAGTGACAGAAAGAAAGAAAGAAAAGAAAAGAAAGATTCCAGTTAAAAATCTTCATCAGGGTCAAAAAACCTGACAGAAAAGCTTTGTTTGAAGGGAATGTGAAGGGGGAGGAGGAGGGAACTGGCAACTAACTATTTTCAACCTCAAAAGGCAAATATCTTGAGAACTGAAGGAAATCTGGAGATAGAATTCCCACTGAAGTATTAGAATGGCTTTGATTCTCTCCCCCCCCTTTTTTTAACTTTATTGGGGAACAGTGTGTTTTTCCCAGGACCCATCAGCTCCAAGTCAAGTTGTTGTCCTTCAATCTTAGTTGTGGAGGGTACAGCTCAGCTCTAAGTCCAGTCACCGTTTTTCAATCTAGTTGTGGGGGGCTCAGCCCACCATCCCATGCGGGAGTGGAACCAGCAACCTTGTTGTTAAGAGCACGCGCTATAACCAACTGAGCCATCTGGCCACCCATTGGCAGGTCTGCTGCAGCTCAGCTCAAGGTGCCATGTTCAATCTAATTGCATGGGGCACCACCCACCATCCCAAGTGGGAGTCAACAGGCAACCTCGTAGTTCAGAGTGTGTGCTCTAACCAACTTAGCCATCTGGCCACCCACCGGCAGCTCAGTGGCAGCTCAGCTCAAGTCATTGTCTTCAATCTAGTTGCAGAGGGCGCAGCTCACTGGCCCATGTGGTAATCGAACCGGCAACCCTGTTGCTCAGAACTCGCGTTCTAACCAACTGAGCCACCCGGCTGCCCCTGATTCCATTTTTAACCAGAAAGTCATCTTTTTTTGAGGCTTGTAGAATATGCTGAGAATTGGGTGGTGGGAGGGAACGGGAAGCAGGAAACCATCATTTTTAGTGTTACCCGAGGTCAGAGTCAGGATGATTACAAAGAAGACCTCAGGCCCCAATGCTTTGCACCACTGGTCCTGACCTAAATACTTTCTGAAAGAAGGAACAAGAAGAGAGTAGTAAGCAGAATTGACGCGTGGAAACTGACCTAGTGTGGCCAATGATGGCGAAGCTAGTGAAACCCTGTGGGCAGGTGGGAGGCTACATGGTTCTGTTGCCATGGAACCAGGATGAGAAGAGATAGGTGCCAACCTGGGGACGGAGTATGAGAACGTATGTGTTATGTGGACATAGATGGGAGGTGGGGGAACAAGGTTCCAATTGGTCATAACTTCTCTCAGACTCTGGGCAGAAAAGATTCATAAATGTCCTTTGGTTTGAGGAAGAGTGACAGCAAAGGGCAACGGGGCATTATTAAAAGGGTGTCAAAATGGAACAACTAGAATGAAGAAGAAAACACAAAGCTGGATACCTGGACAAGAGAACACTGGAATAAAGAAGCAAGGCAAAGAGGGGGCAGGAACTCATCACTCATTAAGCCCCTATAAATGCCTAGCTTCCCAGGAGACCATGCTGATAGTGGTGGATGGGCCGGCTTGAGAACTATTTGTGGCAAGTGTTTAAATCCCAGGCTCCTTTTGCCCTGGCACCTGGTATCCAGCCATCGACTGATGTGTGATGAGAAAATATGAAACGATTTTTTTTTAAAGAGTTCAAGCACTTCTTTTTTTTTTTTTTTAAGATTTTTTATTGGGGAATTGGGGGAGGGGAACAGACAAGTTGCTGTTCTTTTGTTCTTCAGTCTAGTCGTGGAGGACTTCGCTTCACTGGTTCATATTGGCATCATCATTGCGCTCTTCCCGGGTGAGGCAGTTGCTCACCAGCCATTGGACGGCTGCTCACCGCAGCTCAAGAAAGCTCACACCCGCCACTGCCAGCCCCACTGCAGCCTACGCTGTCGCCAGCCACTCACGGTAGCCCAGCTCCAGGTCAAGCTGTTGTTCACCATCCTAGCTGTAGAGGGCGCAGCCTCACAGGCCCTCATGTGGGATCCGAACTGGGGCCCTGCTGCTCAGAGCTGGTGCGCCCAAGCCAACTTTAAATCAATGCGCCACTTGGCTGGCCCTGAACCGATTTTAATATTAGCCTGAACAAAACGTAATTAGGAAGAGAACTTCTGCTGTTCTGGCTACTGCAGCAAAGAAATTACATAAGGTTCATTCTAATGACTTGGGAGCATTTTCCTCATTTCTGCCTCCATGTCTCTGGCTTGAACCAAAAAAAAATGGAAGCCCAGAACTTCCTCTCCTGCCCTCTAGAAGTCCCAGAGACACACGTACCACTGGGAGCAGATCTAAGACCCTCAGCCTGAAAAAAGACACTGGGCAAGGGCACAAATTGAACAAATCAGTACATAATGAACATGTAAGCAAAGGGGAAAAGGAGAAGAAGGCAAGGGAGATCAGAGAAGGAAGGAGTGAAGAGCTGAGGCATAGTTTGGTTCCTGTGTTGGAGAAAAGGGAAAGAAAAAAATTACTGAATTATCCTGAGATGACTGCAGAAGAACACGATGGATTCGGGAAGGAATTAACTCTGTGTATATCCTATATTGTTATTATTACTACAACCAAGAGGGGCAAAGGACAGCATGTGGAACATTTTGGCAGAGGCTCTTTGGGTGGTTGAAAAGGGAGAGAGGGAGGGGGTGGCAGTGGGGGTGACTTCCTGGGGGTGATGTTTCTATGGAATGTTAAGACCACAGATACATCCCAGGCTAAGCTCCACGTGGCCCCCTTAGAACGGGCTGCTCACTCAGGGCACTTCACTTGGGTGGAGGGAGGCAGGAGTGGAAACTCCAGGCCTAATTGCTAGGTCTCTCTCAGCGCTTCCAGGGAGCATAGGGCAGGAAATTCCTCAAATTCCAGGCTTGTAGGATCATTGCTGAGCTTAACCGCAGAGCAAGGGAGAGAGGCAGAGAGCGCTGCCTCCTCTCCATCTTTTTTCCCTTGCAATTTTAAAGCAGTGGCAAAGTAGAAGGGTTTAGAGGGGCTGATGTCTGAGAGAGACTCCAAAAATAATAGTCCCCTGTAAAGAAAGTTGCAGGTCTGGGAATCCCAGAAAAACTGGCCCTTTAAGGTTGAGGTCGTAAACAAACTGCTGTGGACTGAGACAAGGGCTTTTCCCAGGGTGGTTTTATTTATTTATTTATTTATTTATTTACTTATTTATTTATTTTAGCTCTGATGAACTAGAGGAAAGGAACTTGCTTTAGAAGATCAGGAACTGAGCAAGAACTGTCTTGTTGGAATAAACGATTGCCAACTAGAGAGTACTTCAGAAGGGATCTTGGGGTTTAAAGAGTTTCCTTTTGCTCTAAGGAAAAGCCAGTCAGGTCTCCTAGAGCAATGGGTGAGGAAGTGAAAGCAGATGCTCTTCCACGTGTCACCTCCATGCTCCTTCAGCTCAAATGACCACTTTTACCCTTCCTTGGCAATCTGAAATCTGGATTTGCCTTCAAGCTGCACTTTAAATTCCTCTTTTAAGGTAGCCTTCTCTACTCCCCACAAAAAACCCTTCTTTTTTTCTTCCGGCTTCTAAAGCAAATTGCTTGAATTTCAGTTAACTTATATTCTATCTTAATCACAGTGAGCCATTTATTTCTGCCTCTCTCGCCAAACTGTCACACTCCTGGAGGACAGGAAATATATCTTCTTCATATTTGTAAATTCCTTCTCTTACCTCTTCTCCCCAGCACATAGCAGAGGGCCTTCCACACAATAAGTCCACACACACACACACACACACACACACACACACACACACACACGCTGCCTGTTGAGTGACTATTCCAGTTATTTCAGTGTGGTTTGTTCACTTGGTGGGTCCCTATAATGAATTTTTAATTCGAAGCCTGGTTCCTCTTCCAGCTAACCACTTCTACTCATACTATCAATTAATATGTATGTGCTCAGGGAGTGCAAACACTTTTTTAAAAAAAAAGGTTTTATTGGGGAAGGGGAACAGTATTGGGGAACTAGGATGGGGGACCAGCCAAGTTGCTGTGCTTCAGTCTTAGTTGTGGAGGGCACCAGTCTCCACCTGGCTGCCCGTCGGCAGCTTGTGGCCTCTAAGCTCAAGGTGCTGTGTTCACTCTTAGTTGCGGGTGGGCGTAGCCACCATCCCATGCGGGAGTCGAACCAGTAGACTTGTTGTTAAGAGCATGTGCTCTATCCACTGAGCCATCCGGGCGGCAGCTCAGCTCAAGGTGCCGAGTTCAGTTTTAGTTGCAGGTGGGCATAGCCACCATCCCATGCTGGAGTCGAACCAGCAGCCTTGTTGTTAAGAGCACAGGCTCTATCCACTGAGCCATCCAGGTGGCAGCTCAGCTCAAGGTGCCGAATTCAGTCTTAGTTCTCACCATCGAACAGGCAGCCTTGTTGTTAGGAGCATGTGCTCTCACCAGCTGAGCCATCCTGCCACCTGTTGGCAGCTCAGTGGCAGCTCAGCTCAGGCA
>NW_017731869.1:227612-256187 GCF_001890085.2 Hipposideros armiger | reverse complement strand
CACTGGCCCTCATATGTGGGATCCGAACCGGGGCCCTCTGGCATCCCAAGCGAGTTCTTAACCATCGCGCCACTCGGCCGGCCCTGTCCTTCACTCTTAGTTGTGGAAGGCGCAGCTAGCTCAGCTCCAAGTCCAGTCGCCATCCAGCTGCCTGTTGGCAGCTCATGGCTGCTCAGCTCAAGGTGCTGTGTTCAATCTCAGTTGCAGGTGGGCGTAGTCCACCATTCCTTGCAGGAGTCGAACTGGCAACCTTGTTAGGAGCAGGTGCTCTCACCAGCTGAGCCATCCTGCCACCTGTTGGCAGCTCAGCTTGGGCACAGCTCAGTGGCCCATGTGAGAATCAAACCGGTGGCCTGTTGCTCAGAGCTCGCGCTCTTAAGCTAACTCTTAACCAACTGAGCCACTCAGCCAGCCCGCAAACACTTTTTAAGTATTATCTTCAGTGAAACATAATTAGGTGCTGCTAAAAATTCATGATTATGCTTTCCAAAGCCAAAAGGAAATGGCTTTTGCATTATCTATACCACTGCCCTTCCTCAATGGCGAGGATAACTGAGATGTGAACGTTTTTGTCATAATTGACGATGGGACTACCTTAAAGGGCAGTTAGAGGAGGAAAAAGCAGTGGCCTCTGTAATTCTCAGTTGTGTGCATCCTGGGATTTGCACAGAGCACGTATTGTTGGTGGTCCCACCCTCAGCAGCAATCTAAAAATGTCTCCTGTGGGTTGCAATCAAGGAAGTATCTCCACCAAAACCTCAAAAATTCACAGTAAAAAATGCTATATCCCAGACTTCATGCTAGGACTGTTAAGAGTCTTTCTTGGGATGGGATTATAAAATATTTTCAGTTTTTCAGACCGATGTGTCCCCCTTTGTTACCAGAACTCTTTTCTGGGTGACCAGTATAGGTCTTTCATTGTGCTTTAATGTAGTTTCTCCACATACACGCACAAAAACAAAAACAGAATTGAGCTGGCTGCATGACGTCGAAATGACTCCTTATTCACTTAATTCAGTCAGCTGGTGAAAGGGTCATAGTGCGAGACGTTACTGCCATCTCAGTTTCCTTCCTAACTTCTAAATGAGCTGTGTGACTTTGAACAAGTTACTTGGTCTCTCTGGGCCTCACTCTGCCGTAACATAAGGATGCTGGGCTAGGTAAAAGCAGAGGCTCATTTTAGCTGTAACATTTTGTATTTATATATAGAATTACTATGTTTTTAACCTTCCTCCCTTACCTGGGGAAAACTGAGGGCCCCAGAGGTTGTGTGGATGTGGCAGCTATTGTGGGCTTTATGAAAAGGGTTTTACTTAGTCCCTTAATTTCACTTGTAAGATTTCAAGAGTAACTTATGCCTATACTTACCAGGAAATATATATATATATATATATATATATATATATATATATATATATATATATATATATATATATATATGCAGCTGCGGATAAATATAATGCGACCTGAGGCATTGAATGCTGAAGGGACAGGAAATAATACTGGGTATGGTTATAGATGTTGCTAGTTTGGCCAGACTTCCTTAAAGTGATAAGTCTGGAGCAGGGCTCGGAAGAAGGAGACATGTCATGGATTGAAAGGAGAGAAAGAAATCTACTTCAGATGTGTGGGTGGGAATGGTCAGGGGCTGGGGCTTGGTGGGCAACTATTAAATAAAGCCTTGTACACCTGGCTTCTCAGTAGATTGCTCTTGTGGGTTCTTTGAGAAGGGGGTCAACAGAATGAACCTTGAGAGACTACATTCAGATTTCTGGCCATATGAAATTAGGAAAGGCAAAAAAGCAGGGAGGGTGCCGAAGAGGACATTGTCATCCAAGTGAGACCAGTGGGATAGGGCCAGTGTGAAAATATTATAAATGTCTGGAGGATAGGAGTCTCAGAACTAGATCTATTCACTCATTTAACTTGTGCTAAACACTTACTTGTGCTGGCGCATCTATTCCAGAAGGAACCTTAGAGGTGATAATATTCCATGAACTAGGAAACCGAAGACTAGGTAAGGGATGGGACCTGCCCAGTAAGTGCCACACAGCTGATTCTGACTCCTATTACAGTGCTCTTTCTACTACAGCTAAGTACCACCCTTATTCTTTGACCTCGGTTCCTCTATTAAATTTGCAGTTAGTGCCTGAGCGGCTCCCCTGTGTACAGAGTGACCTAACACATCCCAGAATCTCTACTATAGATGTGCTGCCCCTACGGGCAAAAGTCAGGGCTTGCCCAGATCCTTTGTCAGCCACCCAAATCCCACCCAGGTCTGAGATTTAAGCTCCCCACAGTGCCTCTTGCCCAGATTGCACAATAACTTAATCGGAAGGAAGGGAGAAGGTCCAAGTGTTCAGGCAGAGGCAGGTGCTGCTCCATTAGGCTCCTGTCTCTCCCATCCACATCCGTATTCCTTTGAACAGTGTAAGGGCATGTGCAGGCCTTCTGCTAACGTGCCTGGTCCCTGTTTCCAGCTTGCTGCTGCTTCCTGTGGACTCTAATCTGCATATACCCATGCAGATAAGGAAAAACCTAGGGTTTGGGCAAAGAGGAACCAGGACCAGCCACTCTAGATGATGTTAGGGTCCACAGGTGTCTTGTGAAGTTCTTTTTGGAGCTCTGTGTAGCCCCTACTCTCTCCTCTCCGCTGGTTTGGCCTGCAGCCATGACGCGAGCCAAGCAAATTCAAAGTTCTGGCCCAGAAAGCTATGCCTTTCTCTTTTGCCCTTGGCAAGGGCAAGAAGTGCAAGTTGTGTCCCTCAGCGATCATTTCACCACCTGGTGTCCTTTGTGAGTGGGAGGGAATAGCAGGACTGAGCTGGCCCCACATGCATGAGGCTGTGCTTTATCATCCTGTCTACAAAAAAAGGCTCCATCTCCCTCTTATTTATGGTGAGGCCTCCACCGTTTTAGACAGTCAATTGTATGTTTTCATTTCAGTTCGTTTCAATCTGGCAAGCATTTACTGAATGCCAGGCATTGTTAAGTACTGAGGAAACCGAGATGATACAATATGGTTACTTGCCTTCCAGGAGTATATACAGTTAAGTAAATTTTATTTAAGACCAACAGCGTCCATCTCAGATATAGCGAAGGGACCGACTGCAGGGAAAGGTATTTTAGTATAGAGAACAAGTGACATAGTTGTGGCAATCCCCTGACCACCAGACCAGCGCGCAATTCTCCTTCCTCTGATTAAAAGGCAGCTTGGTGTATGATGGAAAGAACACAAGAGGAGGAGATAGGAGACTTGGGTGTCTTCTCAGAGCATTGCCAATAATACTTTATATGCATCAGGCAAATCAATGAACTGCTCGGGCACTCAGTGCCCTAACTCTAAATTGAGGTGCTCTTAAATCGTTTTTTAGGTCTCTTCCATCTTTAAAATGGAATCAATTTAGGAAGACTTCCTGAAAGAAGTGCCATTTCAGTGTTTAAAAAATAGGAAGGAAACATTATTATGCTGGGAAGGACATCCCTGTTGTGTAGTATCTGGGAAAAATAGAGGTAGGAAGGAGTGGAGGGAAGGAAGGAGAGAGTGGAGACAAAGGGTTTTGAACAGATATTAATTATGAACAGGTAGTGTAGGAATAGGTCAACATGAAAGATGAGTGTGGGAAGGCTTTGGACCCAGTTGTAGACGATCATACCTGAAAGCCATAACGGTTTATAGAGGGGAACTTGAAACAGAGACCTGGCTGAAAGAATCCAGATGTTCGGATGTTTTTCCCAAGGCAAGTGTCCCCCCTCCCCCACAGCTTGGCAGGATGGCCTGACCTCAGATTTAAAGGCAGCTCACCACCAGCTGCATTTTTGAAGGTGAGAGGGTGGTGTGGCAAAATCGAGTCAGTAATTCCTCAAAAGTTGGAACTGCTTGCCCTAAATTGAGGGAGCCAGACTAAAAAAAGAGGTCCTCCCTTTAGATTCCCTCAGCAACCACGATGGGCAGCCCAGATGTGGCTGGCAGACAGACACCTTGTCACCAAGATGACCCATGGTAACTCCTACACAGAACCCATTCTCCTTTGTGTGGAGAAGGCATTATCGAATTTCTTCACCTTGGCCCTGGTTCCACAAGCTATTCCCTATCACTGGGTCTCATGTTTGGAACTAACTACTAGTGGATTTTGAACACAGCTGGGCACTTAGAATGAGAAAAGTCAGAAGTGTCCTCCCCCAGGTTTTCCCCCCTTCTCTCCTCCCACCCGAAAAGGGATGGGATGTGTACACATTTCTCAAACTATGCATTTCTTTCAGTGTGGTGGACACACTGGGTAGGAGAGAGGGAAAGGATAAGAGGAGGAGAATGAAGAGAACACAGTGAGAAAAGGAGAAGAGAAAAATTGGGGAAATGGTCCAAGAAACGGGAGCTAGAAAATAAAGAACGCAAAAGACAGAGGTGGAGCTAAAGAACAAGAGACGCAGGGAACTAAGGATTCTGTGGCAAGGGACAAGGCTAAGGAAGCCACAGGGAGGACAGGTGGCCCAGAGCACGCAGCTGAAACAGGAAGCAAAGGAGAGAGGGGGAAGGGGATCACAGCAAAGGGGACCGTGGGCAACAGGAGGAGGGAAAGGCCAGGGGGAAAACAGCTAGAGAAAGAAGCGGGGGAGAGAGAGGATAAACAGCAAGATGAGGAGGGAGAGACATAGCCGGCAGTCGGCACACGGGAGAAAAGGAGAGAACAAGATACCAGGAGGACAGGCCAGAAAGGTGAGAGAGAGGACCGGGACAGGAAGATGGGAGCACAGGAGACAGGAGACAAGCAGAACCAGGCAGGGGCGAGGGAGGGAGCCGCAGAGGGGGCGCGCCTGGTGGTTAATGAGCCACGCTCCTCTCCCACTCCCCAGGAGAAGCAGCTAATTACGCCTCCATCCTCCTGGGCAGTAGGAGGTCAGGAGGTCTGCAGAAATGCCCTCACCAAGCAGAACAGCAGCGGGGACACTGCTAGGGGCAGGTAGAAGTGCTGAGCTGACAGGATGGCAGAGGTGACCTTACCATGCGTCAGCCAGGCCTCTCTCAGACTGGTGGTCAGCACACGGCCAGCCTGGGGTGCGGTGGTGGGAAGGGACACACCTATTTCGCTTGGCAATCTGGCACCACTGTCCTCTTGGGGAAGTCATCGGAGAGCCAAAGGCCTGGAGAGAAGCGGGCAGGAGAGGAAGGAGCTGTAGGCGGGGGGTCCCCCAGCCCAGTATTACTGCCTGGTACTGATGCTTCACCTCTGAATCTCACAGGCACAGAAAGCAAACCGGGAGCAGGTGACCCTCCAGCCTCATGCTGCTCAAGCTTCTGCCCTTTTCCTGTCCGACTAGGTAACATAGAAACCGACTTAAATATACTAACACCCTGGACTTTCTTATCCGAGCTCACAACTGACTGAACACTCTCTAGGTGCCATGGAGGACAGAGGGGTGAATGGGAGGCCACTGTCCCATGAGCAGTTTATAACCTGATGGGGACTTGTGAGAGATGGGGGACAGTATCTGTAGGGGAATCTGAAGGCATGAGGCACTATGGAAAGGTGGAAAGAACATGGTTTTTGGAGTCAGGCACACTTGGTTACAATCCCAGCTGTATCGCTTATTAGGTGTCAGACAGATTTCTGAGCATCAGTTTCTTTATGCACTAACCCTGTGCCTGGCACCCTTCTAAGTGAAATTAATGTATTTGATCCTCACAATGGTCCCATGAGATGGGTATTTTATAGAAGAGGAATCTGCAGCACAGAGAAGTTAAGTAACTTGCCTCAAGTCCAACAGCTAAGACATGACAGAGGAGCTGGGATTGCAGTCAGACAGTCTGGCCTAGCGACCATGCTAACTGCTGTGCTCCGAGGCCTTTCTCTGAAATGGGGATAATGTAACTGAGCACAGAGCTGTGGGAAGATTAGATCCTCCTGAACTGAAAGTATTTGGCACACAGTACGTCCTCTATCTGTCTCTGTCATCTCAAAGCATGGCAGTAGATGCTAAACTGTCATGTGAGGAGCACAGGAAGTTCAGAGCGAGGACAAATCACTTCCCATCAGGATGCCTTGGGAAGCTTGACCATCATGGAGAATTAATAAGCTAAGTCTTAGGGATAGGGCAGGGGCACCCCAAGGGAAGGAGTGATAATCTAGAGACCACTTCACAGAGGAACAGTACTCCTGCCTCCCAGCTGCACCCCATGCTTGTTGTACTTACTCCCCTACAAGCCCCTCCCCCACCACCCCACCCTCAACTCCTGCCAATCCCATATGTGTAAGACCTGCTCTCTCTTGCGTCCAGGCTTGGAACATGTCACTGTCACTACCTGGAATGCTCTGTCTCACTCCCCTACCAGCCCTTGACCTACATCTCCTGCAGAACCAGCCTGTGCTCCTGTGGGATCTGTGACTTGATTTGCCCTGTTTGCTGCTGAGGGTCTCCTCAGTGCCTGGGTCCTCAGGGTGTACTGCTGCATAGTCATTTCCACTAGTTGATTTATTACTTAAACCCTTCCTGATGTTGGGGCATGTTTCGGTGTGTCCCATCCAGAATGGCTAGAGATGGGTTAATGCAACTTAAATGAAATTTAGGGAGAATTTGGGTTCTTTCTTTTCTCTTTAGCTATTCCCAAAGGTGGGTGCAAATCCTACTTTTCACTGTTAGCAACTGGCTTTTCCAGGGATCTCTGAAGTATTCATCCCATTTGCTGAAGATGAACAGTGAACAAGACAGCATCCATTGCTGGGAATGGAAAGCGTAGGAGGCATTTTCTTCCTGATAAGCCATGGGACACTTCGGCCTCTTAGGGGTTTGCTCAGTTATTTTTTTTGTTTGTTTATTTTTCTCCCTCTTTTTCTAAGTAACAGATATATAGCACTTTTCAGTTTACTAAGCATTTTATAGTCCCTTTGTTTAATTTTCACTGTAGTCCCATAAAGTAGGTATTATTATCTCCATTTTATAGGTAGACAAACTGATATTGAAAGAGGATAATAATCCTCTTGCTCTGGAGCTTGGTAGAGCCAGGTAAGTCCAGGTAGAGCCAGGATGCAGACCCCGCTTTTTCTCCAGGTATTAGTACATGTTCTACTGTCTGGTAAAAATTACCCTACCTGGAGGCTTCATTTCTCTTTTCGTTGGAATAAATGACCTTTATCACTGTGGTCATCCGCTCAAACCTTTATTAAGCACATAATTGTGTCTGGCTCGGTATGGATGAAATATGAAGAGATATGGCTCAGGCCCTGCCTCGCCCCCTGTCTCCCCCCCAGGGGTGGGGGCTGTAATCTAAGCCAAGGCACTGACATGGATAAGCTTGTGCAGGGCAGAATGAAAACAATAACCTAACGTGAATCGACAGCCAAGTATTTACAAGACTGCGCAAGGCAAGGATAAGTGTGTTTTAGGAGTAGAGAAGAATAAACCACTCTTGCCAAGCTGCCTGGGCAGATCTCCACAGTGCCAGATTATGGGAGTATATTTTCATACCCATCCTAATTCTGTCTCCTCTTGCTATAACAAAAGTGTGTGTGTGTGTGTGTGTGTGTGTGTGTGTGTGTGTGTGTGTGTATTCTGGCTGCCAGTGCACAGTTGGGTTGATTATAAAGCAAGTAGTTATGGGAGTCCTATATTTAGATAATGATGGAGAAACTTTTAAGTCTCCTGTAGCAATATAGTAAAATTTACTCTCCTCCAATATACATCAAATTTATCTCTTAATACCTAGCTTTTATGAGATGAAATGAGCACCTGTAATATAAGGGAGAGAGGGAGAGAGAAATAGCAACTCTGAAATCAGAGAGATATGTATTTTAATCCTAGGCCTGTTAATATTTAGTCACATTTATGAGATTGAGCAACTTATCTGAGCTTTCCAAGCCTCAGTTGCCTCTTGTGCAGCTGGGAAAATTATCTCTACCTTGCAGGGCTATGGAGAGAATTAAGTGAGATTGTGTATATACAGCATTCTCTAACCTGATGACTTAATGTATTTTTGTTAAAATTTTAATTTTGTATTTTTAGTAGGGGATGCATATGGTATAAAATTCAAAAAAAAAATGCAAAAGTGTAAACAGTGAAATCTCTCTCACACTGTTATCTTCTAGCCATAATTCCTCTTCTCCTTATGTATTTTGGTTGTCGCAAAATCTCTGTGTAGTAGGCAGGATGGGGTTTAATATCCCTATTTTTCAGAAATGGAAACTTAAACCCAGACAGATTAAACAATTTACCTAAGGTAACCCAGATGAAAATGGTAAGATTAGAACTCAGATCCCCCTTAATAGTAACCCAGCTTGTGGTATTCCACATTTCACACTAGAAGGCATGGTCAGAGATGGAAAAATTTACTGAATTTTGTGATTTGGGGGCCAAAGACTCCTTCAAAAATCTTATGAAATCTATTGATCCCCCACCACCACCTCATACCATTCAGACTCTCACATATAATTTTATATGGTTTCTCTACCACTAGATGCTCAAACTTTTCCAATGCCTTCTTTATATCCTCAGCTGGGTTTTAGTTCTGTGGGACTTCTCTGGAGAGCAATGGCACATGCCCAGTGACCTGCAGAGAGAGCCTGATTCCCAAGAAGCTCAGGGTTCTCGAATCAGAAGATCTGGATTCCACTCCTGGCCATGGCACGTCTTAGCTTTGTGACCTTGGATAAGCCCCTCAATTCTCTGACCTTCACTGTCCTCCTTTATTAAATGGGATTGGTGTTCTATGTCCCCAAAGAGCTGTCCGTTAACGTTTATAAAGTCATTTTGCAAGCCATGAAGTTATAAACAAATCTAAGATATTATTTCTTCCTGCAAAGCCTAGAGGGAGTAAGAAAGCCAGAAAAGGAGACTCATACTTGGAATTTTATCCAGTGGCTTAAAGAATGCCCATCCTACTTGGTGGAGGCTGTCCAGCTATGCTGCCCTCTCTGGATTTGGTACCCAGAACCGAGGTCCCTACTGAAATAGGTATGAATGCTGACTCATGTAACATTGAACATCCCATCATCAAATCTCAGCTCCATCTGCTTGTCCCTGTCCAAAGTGAGTGATAATTCCATTATTAAGATGTGCCTCATTAAGACATCTGTAAGATGGAGTCAGCACACAGCCTGGTAGAACTGAGGCTGTTGCGTGGGAAAGCTTCCTCTCCCCTCCCCCACTCATTAATGATTATGGGAGGTTTCATTCCCCCCAACAAAAGTGTTAATTAGACATCATTCTGAACAGGGATATTACACAAGTGAATTAAACTCAAACCAATCAACAAGCCAGCTCTGTGCTTCAGGTCCCCTGAACGAGAAGAGCATTGTAGGCAGTAATGGGAAACAAACGGTAGGATGTCTTCCCTAATATAGAATAATAAGTAGGAAGAGTCCCTCCGGTTCTAGCATCACTTCTTTGATGGCTGATACCTTTGTCCTTCTGCCTTTTTTTGCCTTCTCATTCCTTTCTTTTTATTCCCTTTTTTTTTCTGTGTAACACACACACACACACACACACACACACACACACACACACACACACCTGTCTGTGAAGCTTGGTGAGTTACGATTCCATTCTTGTTACGCACACTGGCCTAGACTGCATGGTGGACTTTGGTACTTCCTGAGTATCCTGGTATTTTAGGTTTGGGGTTAGAGTGAGGATGGAAAGAGACTATACCTAGTCAGAAGACCTCAACTGTATGCAATCTTTTCCGTCATTCCTCACCTTTCACTGTGAATGAGTCAATGAATCTTTTAAGGCAGTGGTTCTCAACCTTCCTAATGCCGCGACCCCTTGATACAGTTCCTCATGTTGTGGTGACCCCCAACCATAAAATTATTTTCGTTGCTACTCTATAACTGTAATTTTGCTACTGTTATGAATCATAATGTAAATATCTTTGTTTTCCGAAGGTCTTAGGCGACCCCTGTGAAAGGGTCGTTCGACCCCCAAAGGGGTTGCGACCCACAGGTTGAGAACGCTGTTTTAAGGCCATTAGTTGCCTCATCAGAAAATAGGGTATATAATACTCGCATCCCATGGATATGCAGTAGGTACTCAATAAATATTTGTTGAGTCTAATGGCTGAGCAACATCTGGAAACACTTTGTGGCCTGGCAGTGGATTCCTGGTACTGATCGCCCTCTGTGGGCAGAGTGGGAGGAACCAGAGGGAAAAGAATCCCATTTTGAGGGCCTCTCATTTGATTGGAGGAAAGATTACCAAAGCTGGAAAAATCTTTTTAAAACATGCAAATGAGAACAGGATAGGGCAAAACTAGGTATTGAACACTTGGTGTGTGATAGGAGCTGGGGGCTAGGGGTCTTCTGGGGAGACAGAGTAAAATGGAAGAGGGATAGGGATTTTTTTGCCACGGGAAGGAAGCCACTTACACAGAATCCTGGAGATGCTGGAGAGGATGAGGTGGAGGCTGGGTATGTATGGCTGAAGCAGAAAGAGTGAACCGGAGCAGGAGCAGAGAGATGAGGTTGGTGTAGGTAGAGGGCTGGTTGTGAGGAGGGGTTGACTTTCCCCTACCACCTAGTAGGTGCTCCAGTGAATGTATGAAGTTGGATTTGATGTGATGGGCTGTAAGGGAATTGGGAGACCATCCCATTGTCTCTGGGATTAGTAACAGTCCAGAAGGGTACTAAAGGCAGAATTTAAAAATTATTTTCTTTAGGAACGGTATGCAGAGGGTTGAGTGTGGAAAGGGAAAGTCCTTCCCAGCGTGTCTAAGAAGAGATGAGCTCTGGATATGCTTTTCTTTAACTCCAGTCTGTCCTAGGAGTAAGAACCATCGCCCCCGCCACCATACACACACACACAAAGCACGTTTTAACTAGTCCCCATTCTCCTTCCCAACCTAGGATGGGGACCCCTGCTCCCTTTTGAAAGTACCTCCACCACTATTCCCATGATGCCTCTTTACAGAACACATGAGTGACTACTTTCCCTGTCACGGAGCACCTCACAATTCTAGGCCAGATGGTGAGCTTTGTGGCGTTATTACTCCATAGTACCTTTTTCCCCTTACTTTGCAGCTCATTGTATTGCTCATCCCACCACCACACCAATGAGGAAGTTGTTTGATCCTTGTCTCAAAGCCTACTGCTACAGTCCATTTTGTTTGTTTGTTTCTTTTTTTTTTTTTTTTAAAGATTTTGTTGGGAAATTGGGGAAGGGGAACAGCCGAGTTGTTGTCCTTCAGTCTTAGTAGTGGAGGGCACAGCTAGCTCCAGCTCCAAGCCCAGTCGCCATCTGGCAGCCTGTCGGCAGCTCGCAACTACTCAGCTCAAGGTACCATGTTCGATCTTAGTTGTGGGTGGACATAGCCCACCGTTCCATGCAGGAGTCGAACCGACAACCTTGTTGCTAAGAGCTCTAACCACTGAGCCATCCAGCTGCCCATCAGCAGCTCAGGGCGGCTCAGCTCAAGGTGCGTGTTCAATCTTAATTGGGGGTGAGCATAGCCCACCATCCCATGAGGGAGTCGAACCGGCAGCCTTGTTGTTAGGAGCACGTGCTTTCACTAGCTGAGCCATCCTGCCACCTGTGGGCAGCTCAGCGGCAGCTCAGCTCGGGTGCAGCTCACTGGTCCATGTGGGAATTGAACTGGCGATCCTATTGCTCAGAACTCATGCTCTTAACCAACTGAGCCACTCGGCCGACCCTACAGTTCATTTTCTTTTGTTTGGCCCTTGACACATGGTCACTAGGTACTATGGAAGTAACTCTTCAGAGGTAAACTATGACTTTTTTTTTTTAAGATTTTATTGGGGAATTGGGGGAGGGAACAGTGTTGGGGAATCAGGGAAGGGAAACAGACAAGTTGCCATCCTTTTGTTCTTCAGTCTAGTTGTGGAGGACCCGCTTCGCTGGCCCATGTTGGTATTGTGATCATTGTACTCTTCCCGGCTGAGGCAGATCAGTCACTTGCCATTGGACAGCCGCTCACGGCAGCTCATGCTGGCTGCCGGCTGCTCACGTAGCTCACAGCAGCCCACGGCAGCCCCACTGCAGCTTATGCCGTCGCCGGCGACTCACAACAGCCCAGCTCCAGGTCAAACTATTGTTCACCATCTTAGCTGTAGAATGCATAGCGTCACTGACCCATGTGGGATCTGAACCAGTGGCCCTTCTACTCAGAGCTCACCCTCCCAAGCCAACCCTTACCCCATGAGCCACTTGGCCGGGGCCCCAACAGTTTGTTTTCTTTTGTTTGGCCCTTGACAAATGGTCACTAGGTACTATGGAACTAACTCTTCAGAGGTAGACTATGAAATTTTTATTCATCCTTCTCCTCTTGGATTCTAGGTGCCTCAGCTTCCCATAAATTCCCCTCTCACAATTTCCACTGTATTTTATATTCAAGTACTTGGCAGGCTCCATATCCCTGAAACCCAATTTCTAGTAGGATCCTGAGCAATGCCCCAAATAGAAGGGAGTTGTCAAGTCTCTGTTAATTTGTTACCTGGATGTTTTACAGGGTGGTGTGCGTGCACGTGTGTGTAAGCCACTGGTACATGATGTTGTGTTCCTCCCTTGTGATTTAGTGAAAAGGGTGCATGCATCAGGAATCAGAAGATGTGGGTTCAAGTTCATAGTGTCTTTTACTAACTATAAGACCTTAGGGAAGTCACTGAACTTTTCTGTGATTCAGCTTCCCAGGGTTAAATTTTTGTGGTTCAAATGTAAAATGAATATGAAAATTATTTTTGAATTATAAAGCTGTTCATCAAATGTATAGTATTATTTTTTGCTAATTCTGTATTAATCCTGGTGTCACCCCATCAAGGGGTTGAGGGATAGGAGGCCCTTATAGATAATCCACAGGTTGGGTAGCTGGAGCAGACATATGTTTAAATAACGCGGGGCTACCTAGTTATTACTGCAAATCACATTTGTTTCTCATCCCACCAAGTATAAATGAATATTTCTTTTTCATTAAAGGACTTGAGTCATGCTAGGGAAATCCAACATTTTGATTTTTCTCTACTCTGTATTTTCCAACTGACAGACATTTATGTTGAATTGTGTGTATGTTTGTATTTATTTTTGCCATTGTTTTGTTTTGCCTGTATCCTTTTTTCCCCACCTCTTTTGGTACTTATTGTATCTTAGAATCTGGGAATTAAAGCAAGAACTGGTAGGAGCCAACCTTTCTGCCTCCTGGCTAGGTAGCCTATTGAGACGCCCTCCCTACCTCTTATAAGGGATCAATTATAATTCTTGTCATCCATCAGTTTCTTTTTTCTTTTGGAAGGAAACCTATTTACAAGAGTCCCACTGGGGTCCTAGGCAGTGAGTGTCACTAGAGAAGGGAGGACCAGATACTACGTAGCTGATGCACACTTGTATCTGCACTTGTGGATGCTGGCAGCAAAGACTACAGAGCTCTGTTTCTGTCTCTGGCATCTTCTATCCATCAGTGGAGGGGCAAGGGTATAAGGAGAAAGACAAGAAGAATCTGACCTTCCCAGTAGGAGGGTAGATATGAAGGAAGGAGGAATATCAGGGGGGGAGAGAATTGATATGTAATGAGTACTCTACCCTAGACACTTTGCTAGATATTCTACTTACTCTTGACCCATTTAATTTAATTCTCATGGAGCCCTGTTAAATAAAAATTACTAACCCTATTTTCTGGGTGAGGTGTTAAGGCCCAGATAGATGATGGTGGAGTTGGGATTCAAACCAAGACCTGTCAGACCCCAAGGTCCTAGCCCTTTTTACCATTCCACAATCTCTCAGGACCTTAGAGAACCACTCTGATGAAGGAGACAGACCATGTCCCTGCTAGATGGAAACTGAGTGGCTAATAACAGTAATTGGACGTTTGGATGACTTTAGCCACAATCTATATCCTAGTAGCAGTACTGACAATAGTTTGGGAGGAACATGCCTTTGCCCCTTAAAAAGACTTTTGACCACCCCCAAAGTCCCAGAAATCTACAGAGTCCTATAGAACTACACAGAGCCAGGGGACAGATGTTTCCAGGGGGTAGATTTACACGTAGGCAGAGTGTACTGTCAGCCTGCAATTCTCAACAATTTTGGAGAACCAAGGTCTGGAGAGATATTTCCCTAAAACCAACAATAAAAACCAAGGCGTACTGAGATAATTCAAAAGTGTTAGTGTATATTTATTCTTTGATGTAGAAGGAAGCTTGAGCCTTGACATTGCAGGACAAGGGGCGTCAATAACATAAACTACAATGCAAATGGCATCCCCTGGAGTACAGAATCAGAATATGCACTTTAAAAAATGTATTTAATCATTCGTTTATTAATCGTTGTTTCAGGCTTATTTTCTGGTTTGATTCATTGAGAAGGATACTGTGGTACACTTGCAGTGCTGAGTGTGCATATTGGCTGGAGGTGTTTGGGGCAGCGGTGGATAGTTAGGTGTTTTAGGGAGCCATGCTGGGATGGAAAACGCACAGCTCTTTTACAGACGAGGGCACGAGGGGACATGCTTCATGTTCAGATACGAGAAGACAGACCGTTGTGTAACCTGTACTCACAAATGGTGAAGGGTGTATTAGTTTGCTAGGGCTGCCGTAACAAAATACCACAGACTGGGTGGCTTAAACAACAGAAAGTTACTTTCTCATAGTTGTGGAGGCTGGATGTCCAAATCAAAGTGTCGGCAAGGTTGGTTTCTTTGCTTGACTTGCAGATGGCTACCTTCTCTCTATGTCCTCACAAGTTCTTTCCTCTGTGGGCACACCCCTGGCATCTCTTTAGCGTGTCCAAATTTCCTCTTCTCATAGGGATACCAGTCAGATTAAATTAGAAGCCATCCCAATGGCCTCATTTTAACTTAATTACCTCTTAAGGCTTTATTTGGGCCGGCCGAGTGGCTCAACAGCATGAGCTCTGAGCAACAGGGTCTCCAGTTTGATTCCCACATGGGCCAGTGAGCTGCGCCCGAGCTGAGCTGCCCACAGGTGGCAGGATGGCTCAGCTGGTGAGAGCACGTGCTCCTAACAACAAGGTTGCCGGTTCGACTCCCACATGGGATGGTGGGCTGTGCCCCCTGCAACTAAGGTTCAACACAGCACCTTGAGCTGAGCTGCCGACGGGCGGCCGGATGGCGACTGGACTTGGAGCTGAGCTAGCTGCGCCCTCCACAACTAAGATTGAAGGACAACAACTTGGCTGTTCCCCTCCCCCAACTCCCCAACACTGTTCCCCTTCCCCAATCTTCCAATAAAATCTTTAAAAAAATAAAAAAATAAAGGCCGTATTTCCAAATACTGGAGGTTAGGGCTTCAGCATATGAAATTTGGGGGTGGGGTACACAATTCAGAACATAATAAGGGGCACAGAAAATGAGAACAGAGAGAGCTCCTGGACCTTTTCAGGCCTAGTTAGGACCTACAAAAGGGAGAGTAAGAGCGTTCATGGATCAAAAGATGGTTCTGTGTTCTTCCAGATGAGGTGCAGCCCGTGTGAGAGAGGTGGCTTCATAAGGGGACATCCCACTGACTCAGGAGCCTGGTGCAGCCTTGGTCAGCCTGCTGGGGCTGATGTGCTCCACTGTAAAGTGAAGGGAACGGAGGCCTCCAGATGGCTTTCATAGGTCTAAGGTTTGAAGGGGAGGCATGTACAGAAGGCAGTTTGGGGTAGAGAGCAGGCCAGCCAGAGAAGAAAGACTGTTGGAAAGAAGCCCCATTATGACAGTTAAACTAGAGTGAGGACACTCAGGGTGAGGGCTGTGAAGACCGGTGGGCTGGGCGGCGTGGCTTTGATCTCCTGTGTGTCTGAAGGGCCTTGACAGGTCAATAGTGGACTCGTGTGAGCTTTGGACTTCAATGGGGCCTCGGCTAGGTATAGTCTTAGCTCTTCCCTTGAGGGTTGGCTTTCCTGCGATAGCGATATCCCAGAGGATGCCATGGGGGCACGGATGCCATGATGCCCACTGATGCTATGGGGCCCACTGTTGCCATGCAGCAAGTTCAGATTTCGAGTCCTCGACACCTGGCTTCAAATCCTGGCACTGCCACTGACTAGCCTTGGGCCTCTGACAAGTTGCTTCATCTCTTTATACTTCTGTTTCTCTATATGTGAAAGGGGTTAATCATATCTGCTTCTCAGGGTGTTGTGAGCTTTAAGTGAATCAGTGTCCATAAAGTGGTTAGCAGAATGCCTGCATACTTAATCATTCAATATATGAATATTATTTGAAATGGTTAACTATCAAACCCTTCTCTCCTTCCAAACCTTATTTGTGACTCCCGTCCTCCAGGAAGCATTCTCTGACTAGACGCACAGGACTCTGTCTGCTCCTGTACGCTGAACCTGGGCTCTTGTGGCCTCACTTTGGGTTCCCGAATAGTTGTTGGATTGTTGTCCTGAGTGTCCTAGAAACATGGTCTCCAGAGCAAGGGCCTATTTTTTCTTTTCCCTACAGCTCTCCTCAGGCCCAGAGCAGATTCCTGCCCACAGGGCATGGGATGAGCTTGGGGGGACTGACTGACTGACTGACTCCCGGTGATTCATCCCCATTTCCTCACCAGGAAACAGTCCCCGGCTGTGTGTCAGCTAGACACCAGGAGGATCAGTATGCCAGCTGCTCTGTGGCTCTGGTTGAGTGGGGGCCTGGCTCTGCGCCCGCAAACCTTCCTGGAAGGCACCCCTCAGGCCTGTTGCCCATCTGCTTGGCTGACGGGAGGGAGGGAGGCCCGCTCTTTCTTCCTTAGGCAGGTGATGATGCCTGAGGGAGAAGAGGTCTGTGCAGAGAGAGACCCCATCGGTTCTCCCCACGTGTGAGCTGAGTCTTGTGCATCCATCCATTTTGCCATTAATTCAACAAATATGTACGGAGTCTCTACTCTGTGCCAGGCATTGATTGTTCTAGGCCCTGGTGATCAGTGGAGATGAGGTAAATGAGGCTCTGCCCTGGTGTAGCCAGAGGGACCTGGTTAGTGGTGGTGGGAGTGGGTAGAAGACAATAGGTAAATCAAAAAGAACGTATCAACTAGCAATAAGTGTTATGATGCTGAAAATAACACAGGGTGACACACAAAAGACCGATATCTTCTAGTTCCTTTAAAACCCTCTCTTCCTCTTTTAAGAAATGCTTCTTGGTGTATAGGAGAGGAAACTGATTTTAGCCCTCAGAGATTTCATAAAATGAAGACTGAACACAAAGCACCTCCAGGGACTTTGTTTCATTCACTGCTGTAACTTCAGAATCTAGAATAGTGGCATGTAGTAGAATCTAGAATAGTGATTGGCTCCAGAAGGCTGAGCTAGGATGAATATATGTGGACATTACAGAGAGGCAGCTCTCCATAGACTATAAAGAAGTGTTTTTTAATAGCCAGAGCTGTCCAGCAAATAAAAAGGGCTGCTTCATGAGGCAGTAAGCCCCACTGCCCAGCAGGGTTCAGGAAGAGCCTGGATGACCACATGCTGGGTGCACTGGACCTGGGACTTCTGATTGAGAGGGAAGTTGGACAAGGTGACCTTCATTGTCCCTTCCAACACTGAGGGTCTGCTATTCTGTCACCACCTCTCCCCGGGCCCAGCCTGCCTGGTATTGCATCATAAATGCCTGGACTTTGCTGACAGTGCCTATGTCTTGCTTGCAATAGAATTGTCCACGAACAGGAGCCCTGACTGCTCAGCATTGAAAGGGAAAATCACTTGGAAATAGACTTCCCTTTCCTGACCCTGCAGCTCCGTCCCTGTTTTATTTTTCTGTATCAAATTGCCAACAGTAAAATTGCTGGATGCACGGCATGTGCTGTTTGCTTCCTTTATGGCCCCTCGTTCCCACCAGTTGGCCAGTGGAGAGAACAATTAGCGGCAGGCTGGAGGACATGAGAACAACAAGGGCTGAGCAGGGTGTGGGAGCCTGACAGGCTGGGGTGGCAAGGCCAGGACAAGCGTGCACTCACATTGTCATATGCCTGCGACATCCTACCCTGTATCCCACACCAATTCGTTAAGCTGATTTTCCTCCAACCACTCAGATTCTTCCTGAACCCACCACTGTCTTAAGGGGGTTGTGCCTGCGTGCAGTGTTCCGCTTTTCTCCCCACCCCTTCACGTCTCCTAATAGGCCACCTATGTAAATACAGCCTGTCCACGTATTGATTTTCGGTTTCTAGGCCTTCTTTCCAAATAGCCTAGATGTTGCTACCTGTGGTTGGTGTGTTGGTCTCAGAGGGAGGTCCCAGAAGGCAAAGGATGTGCCGCCTGTCTTGCTCTTTATAGGGAGCGCCACTTGTCACCGCTGGGTGTTGTTGTTATGTTTTTTGGTTTGTTTTGATGTGTTTGGTGTTTTGTTTTTTGGCAACCATGCGAAAAACCTCCTTGAGGGCTGTTGATTTGCTTATAAAGCACAGCTCCAAAGAGAGGAGACGGTTGGTGCACAAGGGGTTCTCCTGCTCAGAGCATGAGACTGGGTCTCCCTTGTGTTGTGTCCCTCTGGACAATTCTTTCGTTGCTGCCCCTGCCTGGAGGAGTGCTGTAACCCTCGGTTCATTCATTCATTCACTCATTTATCTGTTCAATTAGCCACCTTTATTGAGGGCCTTCTATGAGCACATTCCTGGCTGTGGCCTCTGGCAATGTAAGAACCAACCTCTAACCATACTCTAACAGGGAAACAGACGTGTAGACCAATAAACGCCATAAAGCGTAGCAAGGAGGCCCCGTAATAGAGGGAAGAGGTGGTGAGCATTAGAAGAGTAGGGACTTCAGAGTCAGACAGATCAGGATTCAGATTCTGACTCCAGCCTTTATTAGTTTTATGACCCTACTTCAGCCCATGTTTCATGGGACGATGATGTCTGTCTTCTAAGATTTTTGTGGGGGAGAATTAAACTAGGTAATACATAGCCAGCTCCCTATAAGTGTGGATCTCTCTTCTCCATTATCTGAAAGAATATAAAAGCAGTTTACTTTGCCTGGGGAAGTTAGGGCTTCACAATGGAGGTGGGTGGTGAGCTGGATCTAACAGCACAGAGAGAAGTTGCCCAGGTGGAGATGGCGGGGAAGAGCAGTCTAGAAAGTGAGAACAAGAGGTGACCGGTTAGCTCAGTTGGTTAGAGCGTGGTGCTGATAACACCAAGGTTGCCAGTTCCATCCCCGCGTGGGCCACTGTGAGCTGCGTCCTCCTTAAAAAAGTCAACTATGCCATTGTAGCACGAAAGCAACGTGTAACCAATGACCATGGCTGTTCCTCAATAAAATTTTTAAAAAGGAAAAGAAAGTGAGAACAGGTATTTCCTTAATTCCCAGTACCAGTAAGGAAAAAGGCCTGACTTATTCAGAGAAGGAGAGCTAAAATGTGTGCTATGGAGTGAGTGGCAGGAGATAAGGTGGGGAGGGGATTAGAGATCTGGCTATGAAAGGCCTTGGGTATCCAGCTGAAGATTTTGAATTTTATCCACTGCAGATGCAAGATAAAAGGGTTCTCATGCTTTCTGTCTGTCTGACTGGGGCAGCCAAGATTGACTGGGGGAATACAGGGAAAAACCATGGAGAAAGTTTTTGCAACTCAGAAATAACCTTGTAAACAGTAAAGAGCTGTTTTACTCCAAAGGAAAGTCTAAAATATGAGTTTAAAAAATAGATTTTGACTTTATTGTAAACAGCAGAGACACACTGGGGGTTTTTAAGTAATAAGTGATATGAATTGATTTTGTGGTTTAGGATGACTTTGGGGGGCAGCGTGGAAGTAGGAGTGGAATAGCGAAGAGAGAGGGTGGGCATGGGCTGGAGGGAGACTCTAGGCAGTCATTCAACAAAAGTTTATTGAGCAGCTATTGTGTGTCAGACACGCCACTGAACATTGGGAAACAAAGATGAATTAAATAGGACCCTGAGGGAGACAGATAAACGGAGAATACAATAAGCAGGGGTAAGAGTTGTGCTAGAGAGAAGCACAGTTCTATGGAGGCCTGAGGGAGGGACAAGTACTAAAAGAGGCCGTGGGCAAGGCCTCTAATTCACCCGCATAGCTGTGCGTACATGACCCAATTCCTGGGGGTGTCATTCACTGACAACCACCTGAGGTAGTCCTGGTATTGAAATTACCCAGGAGAGAGAGAGAAAACCAAGCATTAGAACCAAGGGAGCAACAAATCAGGAGACGAGACATGTACAGGAGTTGGGATTGATGATCGATTTAAGGATTGAGGGTCAAGAAGGGATCTAAACCCTGAAAGGAGCAGTCCTTCAGGAAGGTACTGAAGCTCCCATATAAGAGGCCAAGAATGTTGGGAGTGACTAGACAGCTGAGGAAACATAGACCTTCGGCAGGCACTGGGTGTTTGAACTCTGCCCTCTACTGGCTGAGACTTACTTCCCCTTATCTTTAGAACCTAACCCTGAAGAAGGGCATGATGTCCCTGCACTTGCCCTTGGACTGTCTCTTCAGATTTTTTATGTTAATCCTCTCCCAAAGAACCAGATTCCAATCTCCACTCCATTATCTATTAATACTTACTTGCCTAATGGTGAGCACGTCCGCCCTCTCACTTGTTCGTGAGGTAGAATAATGGGGGGAAATGCTTTTTGTACCGTGTAAAACCCTAGGCTGCTTTAGGATTTTAGTTCTCACTGCGCAGCAACTTGTCTTGGATGGAGTGGAAGGGAATAGGTTTGGTGAGCTGGAGATGGGGAGGAGGTTAGGTAGTTGGTCTATTTCAGAGCTTTCTGGGGAAGGAGGTAAGAACAAAGTTCAAGGCCTTCACAGAAGCTCAGAGAATTTGCTGCACTGCCCAACACACCCAAGCTCATGATGTGACGGGAGGCATGGGGTGAGGACCAGGGAGAGAGACCAGAGGCAGGCCCAGGCCAGGTGGTGGTATGCCTTTCCCTCCAAGGGAAGTGTGTGTGTGTGTGTGTGTGTGTGTGTGTGTGTGTGTGTTGAGGGGACAGAGGGATGCATGAGAGAATTGCTAACTGAACAAGGTTTTCAGGTGAGCATGCAGGTAAGGGGGAACCCAGCCTGAATGTTCAGGATATGAGAGATCTTTGTGCCCTTCTACCACTTCCTGTTTCATTAGGAGGTAGCTAGGATATTCAGAAGGAATCTTTAACATGGGCCCAGAACCATTTGCATGCTTGGCTATGCCGTTACTTCATTCTCTGTTTCCCGAGCCTCATGTGTAATATGTGGAAACTTTCCTCTACCTTCAAGGTTCTTCTGGCTGGTCTAATAATCAAATAGACATGAGACAGATTAGCAAGAGAAAATATCCAAATTTAATACATACATTTGTATGGGAACCCTGCGTTCATGAGAGAGTCAGAGATCCCACATGCAGGAGAGATTTGTAGATAGAAAGGGGGATTGAGGTATATAAGACATCCTCAGCTAGGGATGAGTTAATACACTTTAGGGCTTATTGCAGGGCGATAAGAGATAAGAAGAACAGACATTTTTTCCTGCCCTGTAAATGGGTCAAAAGCAGTTATCTCCAATAATAGCTTATTCTGAGCAAGGCCCCTAATTCAAGTTCTTCTAGGTCAGGGGTCTGCAAACTGCAGCTCGTGAGCCACATGCGGCGCTTTGGGTACGTTCCATCTCAAAAGTTTGCCGACCCCTAGAAGAGCCAATCCTGTCCCTCACAACAATTGAAAAATTATTCGAGAGCCATAAATATATTTTTACATAAGCATCATTATGTGAATAATGTCCCTTAAAAATTTTATAAATGAAACTATGATAGTTTTATTTTCATTTTCAATTTTACTTCAGAGTCACATGTACGTACCCAAAGAGCTGCATGTGGCCCGCGAGCCGCAGTTTGCTGACCCCTGGCAGCTCTTCCGTCTCAAAAGTTTGCCGACCCCTGTTCCAGGTAGTTAAAGGGAAGGGCAGAAGTTTCTCTTGAGCCTGAAGCTAAAATTGCCTTTTATCTCAAAGCAACCCACATACCACAGAAGCATATCTATGGGTGGCTCTGTTCTGAACCCCACAGTAATGTAGATGCCAGCCCCTCCCTCACAGGGTTATTATGAGATGAGGTGAGGCTCAGGAAATGAAAGCACTTGATAATCTGCAAAGTGCCATAGCGCATGCATAACAATAGCTAATGTTTAGTGAGTGCTCACTAAATGCCAGGCACTGTTCTGTGTACCTTGTCTCATTAAATCTTCGCAATCACCTGAGGTAGGTCCAGTTATTCTCCCCAGTTTTGTAGGTGAGAAAATGAACTCACAGACAGGTTGTACAACAGGCCAGGCAGTCTGGCTCTGGCCTGTGCTCTTAACCACTGGCTGCGCTATCTTTTTGTGGTGTATTTTTGTAAATCATGTAAAGGATGGTTATTCATCATAGTGGGCACTCCAGTACCTACTGTAAGGAGGTGGACTGATGGGAGGCAGGGAGTAGGTGCGCACAGAGTGGCCCTTGAGATTCACATTGGGAAAAGAGTGGATGGAAAGCTCCTTATGATGTAGGATGTTTCTTGTGCCGGGGTCATGGTCTCGTGGAAACAAAGAATGAAGACATGGACCAGAGAGGAAAAGTTGCAGAAAAGGAGTTTATTAGAAGTAAAAATACATTTCAAAGCAGCAGAAACGGGCCCAAGTAGTAGAGAATGGCTCGAGGGCCATTATTAGGAAAGAAAGTACACTCCAAAGAGTTTGGAGCAGGACCGAGCAGAGGCAAGACTCAAAATGCTCAAAAGGTGTTGACTGGCCAGGACTTGGAGTTTTTATCCTTTCTTTCACTAGAACGGGCTGCTCCTCTCTGGGTGTGGGATCACCTGATTGATTTCATCTCTTTAGAAAAGGAATTTATTAGAAGAAAAGAGAAGTTTTGGGTGGAGAGGTGAGATCTTTGGGGAGGTGCATTCTGTGGGACATGCAGAAATGCAGAGACCCGATGCCTGCCTCTAACTGCCTGCCTTGTTTTTCCCTTGAGAGCCGTGATCCCCATAAAATCTCTATGGGAAGATGAGGGACAGAAGTTCTTTTCTTCTGTATCTACTTCCTGCTGGGCAGGGGTGTAGAGGTGTCCCTGCCTATTTGGGGGATTCACGAAACTCTCACCCTATCTGATCTCAATTGAGAAGAAGGGGTCTCGAGCTCCACCTGGAAGACCGTGTTGGCTTCTTTGGTTGGAACTGGCAATCTTGCTGTGGTACCCTCGGTATCCCCAAGGCCCTTGAATGAGGAGAAATAGATTTTAATTAATAAATTTCTTAAAGAGCAGAGCTCAAAGCTATTGATGTTGGGTGGCTATGGGTTTGGAAAGAACATTAGCCTTTAAAGTTTACAATCAACAAGTATACTGGCCTGGGAAAACGTTTAAACCTATTTAGTCTATGGATTGGGATTATTTGAGAGTTAAGTCTGGAATGGCTTGGGGAATTTTGGGAAGTCACAGGCTTTAATTAGTTATCTAAAGTGAGGGTGGGTGAGAGATATTCTGTGATTCAGGCTAGGGGCGATCTTTAATCTAGGATTCAGAAACCATTAGAAGAGCAATCAAAGCCAGGGGTTAAGGAACTAGGGAGGAGATTTAAAAGTTGTCCAGTGGGATGGGGGTTGGGGGGTAAGGGGGCTACTCGCCCTGCCCGCATCACTTAAAAATAAAAGAGGGGACACAAATATAAGATGCACACCATCTCCTCTCTTAAGAACACTGAATCTAGGCCACCCCTCTCCCACTCCCGCTCTTGTTTAGTTTACCTCCATCCTATGCTTGGCCCCTTCTGGCGTTTCCCTTCCCCCAGCCTGTGGCCTCCACCCCAGCCCGGATCAGATATGGCCTTTGTCTTTCTGCCTGGCTGCTCCCTTTCAGGGGATAAAGGCTTCTGTGTCTGGGAATACTAATCATTCAGGGGAGCCCGAGGGGCAGCTTTGGAAAGTCATATATGTGACTCCCCAAATAAACGCCGTTTCTCCCCGTGCGTTACCATTTGTCTTCATTACCTGACCCTAGCCTGGGTACCCCATTACGGTTCAGTTCCAGGGGCTGTGGAGGAAGCTTCTGCTTTCCTGGGGCCCTGCTCATGGGAAGAGGAAACGAAAGGATGGAGAGGAACTGAGGAGGCCATGGAAGGGAGCTGTGGACCACAGTATTGGGGGAGGCTTCCTCTACTGCTCTCCTCCCATTTGCGCTCCCACCAAGACCAACTATGGGGGTGCCAAGAGGGGCTGGGAATCCTGGCAGGCTGTGCCTGTTGGCTGGTGGCTGTTTCTGAGTGGACACTATGCACTCAAGGGAGGGAAGGCATCAATTACTAACTAGCTTAAGGTGAGCAGAGAGCCATGGTGTCAATGACAGAAAGGCTAATGCAACTTTATGTTACTTTATTTTATTTTATTTTTTAGCTGAGCCATCCTGCCACCTGTTGGCAGCTCAGCGGCTGCTCAGCTTGGGCCGGGACTCGAACCGCTGTTGCTCAGAGCTCAAACTCTTGAGTGAGCTCTTAACCAACTGAGCCACTCGGCCGGCCCTTTTATGTCACTTTACAATCATAATTATTGCTAATAGCTACCATTTACATAGCATTTAGTATAGCTGAGCACTTTACATACTGTAGTTCATCTAATCTTTGCAGTCATAGTTTATAGATGAATAAACTGAGGCTTAGAGGGGTTACTTCACTTGTCCGTGGTTACATTACCATTGAGACAATATAGCACTGAGGTTAGGATCGGGCTCTTTATTATTTTTAATTAAAATTTATTGGGGTGACACTGGTTACTAAAATTACATAGGTTTCAAGTGTACAATTCTGTAATACATCATCTACGAGTATATATCACATTGTGTGTTTACCACCCAGAGTCAGTTCTCCTCCCATCACTGTATATTTGACCCCCTTTACCCTCTTCTACCACCCCCCACCCCCCATACCCTCTGGTAGCCACTAAACTATTGTTTGTGTCTATGGGTTTTTGTTTCTTTGTTTGTCTTGTTCTTTTGTTGCTTTCAGTTTTTTATCCCACATGTCAGTGAAGTCGTATGGCTCTCGACTTTTTCTGTCTGACTTATTTTGCTTAGCATAATAATCTCAAGATCCATCCATGTTGTCGGAAATGGCAGTATTTCATCTTTTCTGATGGCAGAATAGTATTCCATTGTGTATATACACCACATCTTTTTTTTTTTTTTAAGATTTTTATTGGGGAATTGGGGGGATGGGAACAGCGGTGGGGAATTGGGAAGGGGAACAGACAAGTTGCTGTCGTTTTTTTCTTCAGTCTAGTTGTGGAGGACGTTGCTTCACTGGCCCAAGTTGGCACCACCATTGCGCTCTTCCTGGGCGAGGCAGATCAGTCACCGGCTTCTGGACGGCCACTCACTGAGGCTGCTGGCCGCTCACGCTGGCTGCTGGCTACATACGGTAGCCCATGGCAACCCATTGCCACAGGGGCTGCAGCCTACGCCGTCGCCCCACGGCAGCCCAGCTCCAGGTTGAGCTGTTGTTCAGCATCTTAGCTGTAGAGGGCAGTGTCACTGGCCCTCATATGTGGGATCCGAACCAGGGCCCTCTGGCGTCCCAAGCCAGTTCTTAACCATCGCGCCACTCGGCCGGCCCCGATATACACCACATCTTTATCCAATCGTCTATCGAAGGACACTTTGGTTGTTTCCATGTCTTGGCCACCATAAATAAAGCTGCAATGAACATTGGAGCACATATATCTTTACGGATAAATGTTTTCAGATTTTTTGGGTATATACCCAGAATAGGGATTGCTGGGTCATACTGTAATTCTAGTCTTAACTTTTTGAGGAACCTCCTCGCAGCCTTCCATAGTGGCTGCGCCAATCTGCATTCCCACCAGCAGTGCATGTGGGTTCCTTTTTCTCCACAGCCTCTCCTTCACTTGTTATTATTTGTCTTGATGATGATAGCCATTTTAACTGGTGTGAGTATGTAATCTCATTTGTAATTGGTATCTCATTTATTTGCATTTCTCTGATATTTAGTGATGCTGAGCATCTTTTCATATGTCTATTGGCCATTTGTATGTCCTCCTTGGAGAAATGTCTATTCAGGTCCTCTGCCTATTATTTTTTCTTTTTCCTCTTTAAAAATATGTTTATTAAAATTTAGCCAACAGACAGTATTATATTACTTTCAAGTGGGTACTAGACTAGTCAGGGGGATCACATCCTAAACCACTATGCTCTCCTCATTTTTTAATTGGATTGCTTGATTTTTGTTTTTGAGTTGTATGAGTTTCTTATCTATTTTGAATATTAGCCCCTTATCGAAGGTGTTGTTTGCAAATATCTTCTCCCATTCAGTTGGCTGCCTCTTCATTTTGTCAATGGTTTCTTTTGCTGTGCAGAAGCTTTTTAGTTTGATATAATCCCATTCATTTATTTTAGCTTTTACTTCCCTTAATTCCCTTACTTTGACCTTTGAGGTCAAATTCATAAAATCCTCCTTGAACCCAAGGTTCATAAGTTTAGTACCTATGTTTTTTTTTATGCAGTTTATTGTTTCAGGTCTTATATTTAGGTCTTTATTCCATTTTGAGTTAATTTTGGTACATGGTGACAAATAGTGGCCTAGTTTCAGTCTTTTGAATGTGGCTTTCCAATTCTCCCAGCACCATTTACTGAAGAGGCTGTCTTTTTTCCATTGTATGTTTTTGGCTCATTTGTTGAAAATTATCTGTCCCTATTTATGTGGGTTTATTTCTGGATTTTCAATTCTATTCCATTGGTCTGTGTGTCTGTTTTTCTGCCAATACCATGCTGTTTTGATTATTGTTGCTCTGTAGTACAAGCTGAAGTCAGGGAGTGTGATCCCTCCAGCCTTGTTCTGTTTTCTTAGGAGTGCTTTGGCTATTTGGGGTCTTTTGTGGTTCCATACAAATCTGAAAATTTTTTTTTTTAAGATTTTATTGGGGAATTCGGGGAGGGAACAGTGTTGGGGATTCGGGGAAGGGGAACAGGCAAGTTGCTGTCCTCTTGTTCTTCAGTCTAGTTGTGAGGGCATCGCTTCACTGGCCCATGTTGGTACTGTGATCATTGCGCTCTTCCTGGCTGAGGCAAATCGGTCACTGGCCATTGGACGGCCACTCATGGCTGCTCACACCGGCTGTCGGCCACTCATGGTAGCTTACGGCAGCCCACTGCAGCCCCACTGCAGCCTATGCCGTCGCCGGCGACTCATGGCAGCCCAGCTCTAGGTCAAGCCGTTGTTCACCATCTCTTAGCTGTAGAGGGCGCAGCGTCACTGGCCCATGTGAGATCCGAACTGGCGGCCCTGCTGCTCAGAGCTCGTGCTCCCAAGCCAGCTCTTAACCAACGTGCTACTCGGCCGGCCCAAAATCTGATGATTTTTTGTTCTATTTCTTTAAAATATACCATTGGGATTTTGATGGGGACTGCATTAACAAGCTCTTTGATGTCAAAAGACTTATTCTTTAATCCTAGTTTTTCACCCTAATGCTGCAAATTACTAGCCTTATGGTGTTAGGCAAATTACTTTATTTCTCTCAGGCTCCACATTTATATCTGTAAAATGGTGTTAAAAATATATGTATTGTAATGGTAGATGTTGGGAATTCAGTGAGACAGTCCACGTAAAATGACAACCTTAATGTCTTGAACGTTTATTCATTCATTTAGGAGATGTGAGGTGGATGCCAACTCAGTGCCAGGAACTGTGTTACATGTGTTGACAAAAAGAACATCTAGCCTGAGAAAAAGTCTTGTAAGACTTTACATGAGCCAAACTGACAACAGTTGCTAAGAAGCAAAATCTCAATGGATTGAGAAAATGCTCTGAGGAATGGTAGTTTTACAGCTTCTTTTATACATTAGAATCACAGGAGACATAAGAGGGGGTTACATGAATTCATTGGTGAAAAGTGGGAGAAGGCAAAGTGGTGGAAATCTGTGAGACTGGATAAAAAGTAAAACAGAGAGACATACTTTTTTTACATTGGTGGGTACAAGATAGTTAACATTTACAGCACATAGAGATGGTATTTGGGGAACAAGTTAATAATGAGGGGTTCTATGATCTCATGCTCTGGTGGGAGGTTGTACCCTGCGGGGTCTGGAAAAGATTACTGTGACATTGCAAGCCTGTGTTATCTTAGATGCAAAAAGACAATAAACAGGGTAACCTAAGGTGAAGATTTACCTTTGTCAAGGAAGCTACAGGCAAAGAATGTAACTACCTACCATGACCCACTTTTAATTAGGAATTTTTATGTGGTTATTTTCAGTCTCTGAGTTTGTAAGGCCCACCATGCAAGTTTCCCCTGAGCTTATCAGGTTTAGTATGTGGCCCATTTTTCGTCCAGTTTCCCCTTTTGGTCATAAATCAATCGGAAAGATACAATGATGACCAACCTTTTGGTTAGTGTGGTCCCATGGTGCTAAAAAGGCTCATTCTTAGTAAGACTTAGTGTCAGCATTTGTTTTGCTGACCATTGGAGATTGGGCAGTCATTCCTTAGATGGCAGTCAAGGCCAAATTTTTTTCAAAAAGGAAAGGCGGGCAAATGGGAGTCAGATCCTATATGTCTTCATTAAAAATATTCTGGGGGGCCGGCCGAGTGGTGCGATGGTTAAGAGCTGGCTTGGGACGCCAGAGGGCCCCGGTTCGGATCCCACATATGAGGGCCAGTGACACTGCCCTCCACAGCTAAGATG
>NW_017731869.1:150756-227402 GCF_001890085.2 Hipposideros armiger | reverse complement strand
ATATATATATATATATATATATATATATATATATATTCTGGGTCATTTCTAATCTTTAAGCTATCATGATCAGAGCTTTTTTGTTGTTTTTCTTACACTTTGTTTTTCTGTGTCTACTCTAACATTTACATAGTAGGAACAAGAACAACAGTATTAAACCATTAGCACTGATTAGGAACAGAAAATGTTCAATACTGGACAAATATATGAGTCTGAAGGGAACAAACATCACAACCAACCAAAGAACGCTTTACATGTATCATCATATATTTTTTTATTAAGCTAATAATATGTTTTCCTCCCTCATCTACTGCCATTTATACCTTATAATAAGTTTGGCCAGATCACTGAGGACTCTCTACTATACTATTTCATGATCTAGAAGTTCTATTTTTTCTTTTGGCCAATTAGTTCCCATAGAAATGACTTCACAGGGAGGATTATGTTCCATTTCCCAATACATTGGATTTTCAGTATCAATGTTATTATTGGTTTCATTAACCTCAGGTAAAGTTATTTTGCCTGTAATTTCAGTATTACACCATATTCCCATAGCATTTAATGTAACCTTGGTGTCATTACAATAGAAATCACATAGTATAACAGAAGAATTTCTTAACCCCAACAAAAACGTCCCTTTCTATTATGTTTTAATATGGTCCATCTACTTCCCATTGGAAGTATTCTAATGTGATTAAGGATGGTTTCTACACCAGCCAGTTGAACTACTGAAAATCTTAGCTTAGGATTTAACAGAGGTATCTTAGTTTTTAAGATACAATGTCATAGGTCACATCTTCCATCTAAAATTTTCCAACATGCAAGGGGACCATAAGAGTCCCATAAGCGTCTGGCCTGGGCTTCTGCACTCATAGTGGACGACCATTGTTTCATAGCTACTTCAGATTCTATTTGCATTAAAATTGATAATAGGCCCTGTTGAGTTAAGGTAGGCACATTCCCATTGTTAGGTTTGTGTGTGAGTTTTTTTTGTTTTGTTTTTTTTTAAAGATTTTTTTAATTGGGGAATTGGGGGATGGGAACAGTGCTGGGGAATTGGGGGAAGGGGAACAGACAAGTTGCTGTCCTTTTGTTCTTCAGTCTAGTTGTGGAGGATGTTGTTTCACTGGCCCAAGTTGGCACCATCATTGCACTCTTCCCAGGTGAGGCAGATCAGTCGCCGGCTTCTGCATGGTCGCTCAAGGGGGCTGCTGGCCGCTCATGCTGGCTGCTGGCTACACAAGGTAGCCCATGGCAACCCACTGCAGCAGGGACTGCAGCCTACGCCATCGCTGGCGACTCACGGCAGCCCAGCTCCAGGTTGAGCTGTTGTTCAGCATCTTAGCTGTGGAGGGCAGTGTCACTGGCCCTCATATGTGGGATCCGAACCGGGGCCCTCTGGCATCCCAAGCCAGTTCTTAACCATTGCGCCACTCGGCCGGCCCTGTGTGTGAGTTTTTATAGTACGTTGAGTCTGTTATATCCATTGAGCTAAGGTCTCATTGTCTTTCCATGCTGTTCCCATCCTTTTCCTTCTTGAAATAACATTCTCTCTCTATGACTTATTTTAGATAAAGTGTCTTTTTCTAACGCGTGACATTCTTCATTAACTTCAGTTTCAGCTTGTCCCAGAATACCAAGGCCAGCCCCTAGTCCAGCCCCAAGTATGTTGTTGGATCCAGCAGGGTGTTGCTGCCATTGGATGGTTATGGTCTGGGACCAATTAGGGTACACTGAATGGACCCCAAAATGTTGAGTTTCCCATTACATAGTTAAATGAGTAGAGGTAACCCCAAAATGACTTAGAGTTTGAGTATTCCATAAGGCTTCCCACAAGCATCAGGATGCAAGGAGGGTAGGGTAGTTACAGACATATCTACCCACCAAGTAATCACAATAATTTCTGAAATGGGGACCCACTGATTTTTTTTTTTTCTCTTTTACGGGCATCCAGCCACAAGAGCATGGCTGGTGAGTCTGAGGGACAAGATATACTATGATAGATTGGGCAGGCTGCTGCAAGCCCTTTCACATCATACCCAGGTACCTTTCTTAATTATTTTAGTTTCCATTCATATAGCTAAACAATGCTCATCTAAATTAGATCCATATATAACTCTACCACGGGAATTGTCAGGGAGATGTTCTTGAAGGCATTTGCCCAGGATGGGCCCTTTATAATAGATGTATCTAGAAAAAAAAATGTACCAAAGATTATATTAGTATTAGGAGAGGACAGATACAGATAGATGCATGGCTAACAAGGCATTGGCTTCATTATCAGAATAATCAGAATATCATTGTCTAGTAGATAGGCAAGATTAGCAGTTACCTAAGTTAAATTTTTCATATCCTGTAAGAGAGGGGGTCTGGGGAGACAGATATTGTTTCCATTAGAAAACCATAAGAAGGATAATAACAATATAAGAATCATTGTATATATCTTCATCAATCATTAACAATTTAGGTGATATATGGGTAAGAGTAAGGTTTGAGAGAAGTTCAACAAATTTAACTATTATTCTTATCAAGCAAAAAAGAAAAAAACTGATTAAACAAGTGTACCTGAGTCCAACAACAATTTGTGGGCATACAGGCCTTGTCAATGTCTTGGGATAGCTGTCTGCCTTCAGTGTTGGGAGTTTCTCATCCTTGAAGAGTCTTTGATGTCTGCTGTAGGTGGAGGTGAGTGTCAGAGACAGGAATAGCTGTCTATTCACTGTTAGGTGCCTTTTTAAAAATGAGAGCTGTCAATCCATAAGTTAACTCCTTGAAGTCTGGCCACACATGGATTAGTTAGTAATATTTCTTAAGTTTGTTTCCAACGAGATGGAGAGAATTTGTTATTTGATATCTCTTTTAATAGACCAAATCTCCTGGTTGTAAGCCGTGGTCTTTGAAGTCTTCGTTTCCCGGGACCACACTGAAATGAATCAGTTACTAATTTATCAATCCCTTTAAGCTGGCTAATAAGCCCTTGACGATAATGTATAAAGTCACCTTTTAGTAAGATTTGTTCATTCATGTGCCCATTCGTCCAGATGCATAGAGTGACCGGTGACTATTTCATAAGGAGAAAGGCTATGCTTACCAAAAGGAGTAGATATGAGGCTGAGGAACACTATAAGGAGAGCCTTTGGCAAGGGGAGATTAAAAGCTTCTCAAATTTTGGCTAGTTGAATTTTGATTGTACCATTGGTACATTCCACCAGTCAGAGGACTGAGGGTGATAAGCTCAATGAAAATGCTGTAGAATAGGTCAAATGTTACAGATGGGTTGCATTGTTTGGCCCAGTGAAATGATTCTCCTGGTCACTATGTAACTCAGCAGGAATTCCCCAATTGGGAATTATTTTCCAGTAACAATTTACTTATCATTAAGGCTGTTGCTCTCCTGCGGAGGAAGGCCTCAATCCGGTGAGAAAACATACAAATTACAATTAATATATATTTGTATCTCTGAGTTGGTGACATTTGGATAAAATCCAATTGCCATACCTTAAGTGTACCTAAAGAAAGTGGGAAATGTCCTTGGGATCCATGGAGTGGTTTTCCTGGGTTATATTTTGGACAGATAGAACATCTGCTATACACTTTATGAGCTACAATGGGAGAAGGTTTCCAATGATATTGTTTACTCCATGAAATCATCTTTTCAAGTCCCCAGTGTGTTAGCTCATGTACGTGTTGAAGAGTAGGCAGTTGAGCCCCTATAGGTAAGACTGGTTTCCAACTGGGTCCAAGCCATATCTATTGGCTGGGTCGAAGATTCTCCCCTTTTGTTGCCATGTCCACTTTTCTCTTTCTGTAGCTGTCTGTTGGAACTGTAAAAGAGAGAACTTTATTGACTTAATAGGGAGCGCGGAACATTCTCAGGTCTGGATAATTTGGCTGTTTTAATGCTGCCTGTTTAACTACAACATCGGCTAAATGATTTTCTTTTACTTCCATGGTGGCAGCTTTAGAATGTCCTGGAATTTTGATAATTGCCAATTGTTCCTGTTGCTGTATGGCAACTAATAATTCTGCAACCTGTTTTCCATTCTTTATGGGCTGCCCTGAAGAAGTTAAGAAGCCTCGCTGCTTCCATAACATTCCAAAGTTGTGCACAACACCAAAGGCACAGCAACTATCAGTGTAAATATTGGCTACTTGATCTTTAGCCAATTGACAAACTCGAGTTAGGACAATTAATTCGGCTTGCAGGGTAGATCTTATTCTGGTAAATAGGAACTTTCAATTATATTCATCATCATGGAAGTTATTGCATATCCAGCTCAGTAATGTCCCGATGTTCATCTTACAGATAAGAGCCATCTGTAAACCAAGTTAAGTCAGCATTATCAATAGGAGTTTTCTATAAATCATTCCTAGGAACAAGAAGGTAGTCAGTAAGCAAAACACAATTGTGGGTGTCTCCACCCTATAAAGAGGGTAATAAAGTTGCTGGATTAAGACTCTTGCATTGAATTAAAGTAATATTAGGTGCAGGAAGCAGGAGTACTTCATAAGAAGCCATTTGACTGACAAAGAAGTGTTGAGTGTGATGAGAGTTCAGTAAAGATTCAACAGAATAAGGAACATAAATAGTTAAAGGAGAGCCTGTAACTATCTCTTCTCTTTGTTTGCATAACATGGCTATAGCTAAGATGGCCCTCATACAGAGAGGGAGCCCTTTTGCTACTGAGTCTAATTGCTGGCTATAATATCCTATAGGTGATCTCCATGTTTCTGAATTAGAACTCCTAAAGCATTTCCTTTATTTTCATATGTGAAAAGGATGAAAGGAAGTTTATAATTAGCAAGCCCCAGAGTGGGAGCTTTAGATAATTCTTCCTTTAGAGATTGTACAGCTTGTTTTTATTCTGGGTTCCATTGAATTGGATCAGGTTGATCTGATTTTAATAAGACATATAAAGGCTGGGCCATTAATGAAAAATTTGGAACCCCACTGTGACAGTATCCAGTCAGACCCAGGAATTCTCTAAGGTAGAAGAGGAAAGTATAGGGTTTCCCTGAGTCTTTCATGGTTAATCAGTAGCCCATCTTTACATATGAGATGGCCAAGTCATTTTACTTGGGGCAAACAAAATTGAAGCTTGTTCTTTGAGACCTTATGTCCATTTATAGCTAGCTCTTTTAATAGGTAAATGTGTCCTTTTGGGAGTCTAGTAATGTCCTAGAGCATAAAAGTAAATCATTCACATTGGATTAGAGTGGAATCTCTGGGGAAATCAACGTCATTTAAATCAGTCTTTAGTATCTGAGAGAAATAGGTGGGTCTCTCTGTATATCCCTGGGGCATTACAGCCCAAGTAAATTGGCGGTCTTCCCAGGTGAAAACAAAGAGATATTGACTGTGTTTTTCTATAGGAATGCTGGAAAAGGCAGTACATAAATCTATTACTGAAAAATATTGGCAGTCCACGGGAATGGCTGATAATATGGTATGTGGATTTGGAACCACTGGATGTCTGGGAATAACGATTTTATTTATTGCTCTGAGATCCTGTACATGCCTCCATCCTTTTCCATTGGGTTTCTTTACTGGAAGAATAGGAGAACCACAAATGCTCGTACATGGATTTATAAGGGTCCCCCTCACCCCCGCCTTTTAAGTAATCTTGTATAATGGGCTTAATTCCAGCTAGTGCATCAGGTCTTAAAGGATATTGGCAAATATTAAATAGAGGCAAAGTATGGTCAATAGTTATTTTAATAGGAATGGCTGACTTAGTCTTGCCAATATCTACCAGAAAGGGCCCAAAGTCACATTGGAACATCCTGCAATAAACATTCAGCCTCAAGATTAGTTAGTTACCCTTTATGGAATTACTTTAAAATCATTATTTTCCCAATTCATTCATTATCTGATTCATTTAGTTCTAAATACATTTCTTCCTTTTGGAAAAAGGATATGTGGGCATCATGAGTTTCAAGAAAATTTGTCCCTGTCAGGTGAATTGGAGCAAATTTGACTATGTTTATATACGAGATCTGACAAAGTAAGTTCACGAACTTACCCTACAAAAAGTGCTACATACCTCATTGCTGAATATCACTATGGTCACCTTCGAAGTACTCCCCTTGGGAAGCTATGCACCGACGCCAGCACCTAGTCCACCCTTCAAAGAAATTTTGGAACTCTTTTTCTCGAATGGCCATCAGAGCTGTCACCATATTACCCTTGATATCCTGAATGTCATCAAAATAGCTTCTTTTCAATATTTCCTTTACCTTTAGGTAAAGAAAGAAGCCACTGGGGGCCAGATCAGGTGAATAGGGAAGGTGTTCCAATACAGTTGTTTGTTTACTGGCTAAAAACTTCCTCACAGACAGTGCCATGTGAGCTGGTGCATTGTCGTGATGCAAGAGTCGTGAATTTTGGCAAAAAGTTTAGGTCGTTTTCGTGTAACTTTTTCATGCAGTCTTTTCAGCACTTCCAAATAATAAACTTGGTTAACTGTTTGTCCAGTTGGTACAAATTCATAATGAATAATTCCTCTGATATCAAAAAAGGTTAGCAACATCATCACAACAAGTTTGTGAACTTAGTGGTCAGACCTTGTGTGTTGCCCTGTAACGTTCCCTACTTTGAAGGAAACAGGTTCTGATTTAAAAACAGACATTGATTGATTAGCTATCCCTACCATTTATACAGAAGCTTTACTCTGAGGGAGAGGGCAACTTAGTTGGGTGGGGCTAAGAACAGATAAAGTAACGCCAGTATCTACAAGGGCCTTAGTAATTTCCCCTTTTATGGTAATTTCAATTTCTCCTAAAATATTAGTAAAGAGAAGGGGAAATACCCCCTCATAGTCCCCAGAGTAGCCCTATGCTTTCTTCTGTTACTTTTCTAAATCCCATTTCAGTTTTCTACAACCCTTAAGGTAACCTGGCTTTTTACAATAAAAACAGACTCCTCTCTCTCCTTGTCTAAGAGACCTTCCGGGGGTCTGACCTGATTGCTTAATTGCTAGAGCTGTAAGTTCATGATTTTGATGGCTTTGTCTTTTCTGTCTTTTGAATAGTTTTAGATAGTTGATCAGCCAGATTGCCATTTCATTAATACATGTAGTTGACCAGTTTAATTTATGCTGTTTAATCAGTTACAAGCTCTTCACCTAGTACTTCTCAAAATGCCAAATTTAGTAGGGGTTCATTTTGATGATCCTTAAAACTGTCTGGAGACAGACCTGAGTATTGTTTAAAGTTTTTTTTGAACCGTTCAAAGAAATCAAGCACTGGTTCATCAAGCTTTCTTTTATATTGCTGGTCTCGTCCATTTTCCGGGGAAAACCCTCAGGGTATGGCTTGGTCAAGCCGACAGGCTAATTCCCCACATTTTTCTCTCTTTAAAAAGTCCTCTATAGGAGTTTCCCAGTGAATCTTATTCAGCCATTCTGTTGCTTTGCTTTCAGAAACCAGTAAGTATATTACCATATTTCCCCATGTATGAGACGCTCCCATGTATAGGACGCACCTTAATTTTGGGGCCCGAAATTTGAAAAAAATGTATTACATAAAGTTATTGAACTCAAGTTTTATTCACCATAAAATTCATACAACTCCATCACTTGCGGGAAATGCAAGTTAAAAAACTACAACCACTGTATAAGACGCACCCAGTTTCTAGACCCCAAGTTTTTCGAAAAAGGATGTGTCTTATACATGGGGAAATACGGTAATTGGAATAGGTCAGAATAGTCAGAATGAGACGTTCTAGCAGTTAAATCAAATTCCTTTGCAAACCCATCAAGGTCCTGGAAGAGGGTGGGGGAATCTCGAGTAGATTCCTTAATTCTATTCTAACCTAAGGACCTTATACAACTGCTCAGGTTCTCCTCTGCCTAAGATTGGCTTTTCCCTAAAAGGAGCTACCAGAATTTCTGGTTTATCTGGTCTGTCTTGGTCTGGATTTCTATTCTCAGTTTCCCCTAGGTCAGTACAGAGTGGTGGTAGAGGAGATCTAGAGGAGGTAGAGAGGGGGAGGAGGCAAGGAGGGGGGGGGGTCTGGATAAGGAAGCACAGAAAGCAAAGGATATAGTGGAGCCGCTGGAGCAGGGAGAATGGGGTGTTGGCATTTATTAGTTTCAGAAACCTTCTTTAGTTCAGAGACAGTCTAAAATTTTCTCATTAACTTCCTGTAGAGAAAAAATATTTATCTGTGGGCCACGTAGAAGTTTCTAATTTCCAATCAAGATAAGCTTCCCATTCATTCAGTTTAATTTTGGAGCCAGCGTTTTCCAATTGAGCACACAGAAAAATCAATTCGGAGGTGTCAGAAGTTCCCCACTTCAGCCCTCTCCAGCTGATATCATTTTTAATTAAATTTTCCCATTTCTATAGGTACTTGAAAGTTGAGGTGCCATATGAATCGTTCATATAGCCTGCAGAAGTGTTAATGGGGGCTGGGGTCCTTGGGGTTAATCGACCCTAGAGGCACCATTTCCCATGTTAGTTTTAGTTTTCTTTGGATATCTGCAGAATCTGAACAAATTTCTAGGGATGTTATGTGGTGGGCTGAAGTGTGCGGCTTATGGGGTTGAGCGCCAAGGGGCTGTCACCTCCTGAGTTGCTTCAACTCTCTTACCTGTCTTGGTTTCTCTCCCTGTTGTCTAATACAACCATGAGGACTCAGAACACCAGGTAACCAGCCCTTATGAGCGCATCCCCAGACAAGTCTATTATTTAATTACAGTTGTGTTGGGGCCAGCCGAGTGGCGCGATGGTTAAGAACTGGCTTGGGATACCATAGGACCCCGGTTCGGATCCCACATATAAGGGCCAGTTACACTGCCCTCAAAAAAAAAAAAATTACAGTTGTGTTGGAATTCCCTATGGGGCCCTGCTCATTTTGAGGAGTACCCTCAAACACCTCCACATAGGTTCTTAGTCACCTAAGAATCCCTGAAATTCAAGCTATAGGGAGTATATGCCCCTTATCTTCGGAGCTGAACAAGTTCGGACTCTCATTTATCCAGCAAAAGAATTTTGTTCAGACTCGCAGTAAGTAGTTCCAATTGAAAAGCCGAAATTCAAACCAGCTTCCTATATCAACTCCTATCCTTTAGCACCACCTCAAAGATTTTCTAAGAAAAGCTCAAAAAAAGTCAGGCTTTCTACCACAAGCAAAGAGAAGGTCCTGGATTCCAAGAGATAACTCACCCAAGTTCACCCAATACAAAGAGGGGAGCAGAAAGGGAATCCAGGATGTGGTAGAGCCGTGGTGCAATTTGAAGTAGTGTGATTAGGTAAGAGCTTAGAAGGTGATGAGAAAAAAATAATAATCTTAAGGAAGCAGACGTATTGGTGGGGTGCAGGGGGCATTCCAGGCAGAAGGAACAGCTAATAGAAAGGTCCTGAAGTTGGGGTGTGCCTGGTGTGTTTGAGGAAAACCCAATATGAATTTAGTGAAGTGAAAGGCTTATTCACTGCACCACAGATTTAAGGGCATAGCCTTCAGCAAGACTGCCCTCACTTCAGATGCCAGCTACATGTTTGAGAGTCCCTAGGCCATGCATACTTCTGACCAACTAGTTACAGATTCAGGGGTTCCCATTGCCCCCTCAGGTTCAATAACTTGATAGAACAACTCACAGAATCAGGAAAGTACCACACTTATAGTTTCATTATAAAGGAGAAAAATTAGGACCAACCAAATGAAAAAATACACAGGGTGAGGTCTGAGAATATCCCAGGTATGAAACTTCCATGGCCTCTACCTGTGAAACCAAGCCTTCACCCTTCCAGCACATCCAAGTATTCACCAACCAGGAAGTTCCCCTGAGCCTCAGTGTCCAGAGTTTTTATTGGAGTTTCATTATTGAATCATTGGCCTTGTGATTGAACTCACTTTTAGCTCCCTACCTTTCCCTGTTGGTCAGTAGGTCAGTAGGTCAGGCTGATATCAGTGGCCCAAAGCCCAAACCCTCTAATCACATGGTTGGTCTTTCCAGCAGGACCAGCTCCCATCTAGAGTCACCTCATTAGCATTAACCCAGGTGTGGTTCAAGGGGCCACCATGAATCACAAAGACACTCCTATAATTTGGGAAATTCGAAGGGTTTAGAACCTCTGCCCCAGGAACCCAGGATCCAGACCAGACAAGTGATGACAGGACAAGGACCTAAAAGTATCAAAGACTTCGGTTTTTACTTTGAATGAAGTCAGAAGTTGGTAGGTTTTCAGCAGAAGTGACATGATATCGTTTGTTTTTAACAGAGGCACTCTGGCTGTTATGTTAAGAACAGACTGTGAATAAAGGCTGGAAGCAGAGAGACCTATTAGGCAGCTACTGCAGTAATCCAGACATGAGCTGATGGCATGGGCAGCAGTGGTAATAGTAGAGGCCATGTGAAGTGGTTGTCGATGTAAGAAACATCCAAACCTATAGAGAATTTTAATAGCAGTTTATCTGAGCCAAAATTGATGACATATGCTAGGGAAGCAAGGTCTCAGATGCTCTAGAGCAGCAGTTCTCAACCTGTGGGTCACGACCCCTTTGGGGGTTGAACGACCCTTTCACAGCGGTCGCCTAAGACCATCGGAAAACAAAAAGATATTTACATTACGATCCATAACAGTAGCAAAATTACAGTTATAGAGTAGCAACGAAAATAATTTTATGGTTGGGGGTCACCACAACATGAGGAACTGTATTAAGGGGTCGCGGCATTAGGAAGGTTGAGAACCGCTGCTCTAGATAATAACAGTTTGCAGTTTTGTTTATACATTTGGAATTAAGGAGGGGACCAAAAGATTACCTGAAGGTAGGAGAAAACAAGGCAGAGATTTGATTACAGGACAGTTAAGATTATATGCTCTCAGAATGGTTACACCTTCAAGGGGTATTCTGGTATTCTGGCACTACAAAGGTGTGTTAACTCAGATGCATAATAACAATAGATGGGGCTTGCTTAAAATCCTTTCACTAAAAGAAGTTTTAGGCCTGCCCAGTTAGGAATTTATTATTTATTACAGCAGGTCCTTTTTTTGGCCACGGGTCCATCTCTGGAATTATTTCGGCATGTCATAACTCTCCTCATATGTTTAAAGTACTGATATGGAAGAGAGTTAGATTATTTCATGTGACTCCAGAGAGAAGAGCTAGGGCCAACGTTAGAAGCTACAAAGAAGAGGATTGTAGTATGACCTAAATAAGAACTTCATGCATCCATTTATTTACTATTTCAAAAAATTTACACTGAGTGCCTGACCAGCACTGGCGTAGGTACCAAGGATAAAGTCAGGATAAATGCTCAGCTCCTTCTGGCTAGTGGAGGAGCGCTCCAGAGACAAAAATTGTTAGTACCGTGTGGAAAGAGGTGACAAGGGCCTCTGTGTCTGACTAGGGAGGGGAATGGGGTTCAGGGAAAGGTCAGGCTGGGGAGAGGAGCCAGAAATGTCCACTGAGGGTATTCCACCTTCTGATAACTGGGAAGCTATTTGGCCTAAATAAATGAGGCTTAAAAGGTACTTGAACCTCAGTTATCAGGTACATTTTCTGGATGACTAGACCATGTAGATACAGCCTTAATAAACATGATGGCTGATAGATGGGTGGTGCTTTATCATATACAGAGCACATTTAATCCTCACAACAGCCCTGCCAACATCGTTCTGTTATCCCTGTTTTATAGTTGGGTTAACTGAGGCTCAGAGCAGTGAGCCTTGCCTAAGGTCACATAATTATTATAAAGACGGAGCTAGGCCAGAATTAAGTGCATGAGTCCCAGGCCTATGTGCACACCCTCCCCAGAGCTGCCAAGCACTCAGCCACACTGATTATAACCTGCTCTGACCCATGCACAAAAGTGCTTTGGGGCCATGGTTTGGGTCTCTTATGAAATGTTTCATAGCCTGTGCCCCTCCCTGATTTACTGGAGCTGTCCTCAGTCTGGTTCCCACACTTTAATCTGCTCTGATTAAGACAGACAATTTCCTGTCCTCTGCCTGAGACTTTCTCTTCTGTTCCTCCCCCTCTGGCCCCAACCCTCCCCTTTTTCTTGACACATTCTCTTACTTACATATCTCTGAAACCCGAGAGTGGCTTAAAACTGGGATTCCTTGGAGGCGGCCGGGTAGCTCAGGTTGTTCGAGTGCAGGCTCATAACACCAAGTTTGCCAGTTCGATTCCCACATGGGCTAAGGAGCTGCACCCTCCACAACTAGATGGAAGACAACTACTTGACTTGGAGCTGATGAGTCCTGGAAAAACACACTATACCCTAATAAAATTTCTTTAAAAACAAAAAAGCTGGGATTCCTTGGACTTTGTGGACCAGCAGTCCTTGGGTTCCTCTGATGTTGATGAGACCTATTGAGTCCAAAATATTAAAGAGGGGGATGTATCCCAAAACTGTAAATAAAGAAAGGGAGGAAGGAAGAAGAATAGGGTAATAATAATAAAAACTTAACCTCTGGCTTACTATCTTATCTATGATGAAATACTAATATTAGCTCCATTTTACAAATGAGGAAACTCTGCTTTACAGAGAAGTGAAGTAAAGCACATCACCCCAGGTTGAGGAGCCGAGCTGGCTATTGTGTTGACATGTTTAACTGCTATGCTCTCCTGCCTCCCTTAAGAGGAAAAAGGAGAGAAAAACAAAGACTAGTAAAGGCTTTTCACTTAGCATAATTATTTTGAGCCTCCTGTGTGCTGAAGCTATGGGGGAAGACATAGACATAGTTCCTGCTCTCAGTGAACTCAGATACAGAAGCACAGAACATCAAAGCAGAAAGAGACTCAGAGATGTAATCCAAATTGGGACACAGGGAGGTGAAGTGAGACACCTCAGAAAGGGAAAGGGAACATATACTTTGTACGCACACAAAAAAAAAACATAAAACGTATAAATCAACAGTTCAATGCAGGCCCTTAACAACCACAGCTGAACACCTACAAAATCTGACAGTTAAGTTCACGAACTTATCCTAGAAAAAGTGCTACATACCTCGTTGTTGAACATCACTACAGTCACCTTCAAAATACTCCCCTTAGGAAGTTATGCACCGATGCCTGCCCCTAGTCCACGTTTCAAAGCAATTTTGGAACTCTTTTACTGGAATGGCCATTAGAGTTGTCACTATATTACCCTTGGTGTCCTGAATATCATCAAAATGTCTTCCTTTCAATATTTCGTTTATCTTTGGGTACAGAAAGAAGTCATTGGGGGCCAGATCAGGTGAGTAGGGAGGGTGTTCCAATACAGTTATTTGTTTACTGGCTAAATATTCCCTCACAGACAGTGCCGTGTGAGCTGGTGCACTGTCGTGATGCAAGAGCCATGAATTGTTGGCAAAAAGTTTAGGTCGTTTTCGTGTAACTTTTTCATGCAGTCTTTTCAGCACTTCCAAATAGTAAACTTGGTTAACTGCTTGTTCAGTTGGTACAAATTCATAATAAATAATCCCTCTGATATCAAAAAAGCTTAGCAATATCGTTTTGACTCTTGGTTTGGACTGACAGAACTTTTTTTGGTCGTGGAGAATTGGCTGACTTCCATTGTGCACTTTGACACTTTGTTTCAGGGTCCTATTTGTACACCCATGTTTCATTACCAGTGATAACATGGCCCAAAACATTGTCTTGCCTCTCCAAAAGGTCTTGGCAAACTCCGACTCTCCTTTGCTTTTGTTCATTGGTGAGCTCCTTCAGGACCATTTTTGCACACACCTTTCTCATGCCAAGATTTTCAGTTAAGATTTTCCTAACTTTCTCTATTGATGTTTACTTGGTCTGCTATGCTTCTCACAGTCAGCCGACAATTTTGACACACAATTTGACTAATTTTTGCAATGTTTTTGTCAGTTCACCTCATTACTGGCTGCCCTAAACTCTCTTCATCAGTGACGCGTTCTCTCCCTTCAGAGAAACATTTAATCCATTTGTACACTGCCATTTTCTTCCTGGCATTATCCTCATAAGCTTGGACGAACATATCCCTGATTTCATTTCCACTGTTGCCAAGTTTAACAAGAAACTGAATGTTCGTTGCTCTAATTGAAGCTCAGACAACAATAATGAACGCCACTCAGCAAGACACCGCCACACGTCGACATGAACACGTCTGTGAGACACTGATATACCAAGGTTATGAGACCTTACCGAGCTATAAGCACTTACCAATGTAAGCGCGTGGTGGCAAGTTTGTGAATTTAATTGGCAAACCTTGTATTACAGTAAAAAAAAGTGGGCTGGGTGCTGCTACAGGTGGGAGGCAAAGTCCTTGTCCCCACAGCTGGAGGAGGAATTGCAAGGGTAGGAAATAGTATGACATTGACCAGAGAATACAAAGCATTTAACGGTTTTGAGTAAAATGAGCAGTCTAATTTCATAGTAGAGCTTACTTTTAAGAGAGAAGTAAAAAGTAAGGTAGAGATGCTAAGGGGTGTAGTACAGACTGAGCTTGGGGATATCAAGAGAAGCAGTCAGGTGGGGCTTATCAGGAAAGGCTTCCTGGAAGAGGAGACCTTTGGGTTGCATTGGAAAAGAAGAAAAACTTGGATTAGCCAGTGAGGAGGCAGAATGAATAAAATGTTTGTAGGACAAGGAGGTGTGGGAGGTGGAAAAGGAGGAAAAAGTCAACTTTTGGGTTCAGTTAATACAACAAATGTTAGTTGAGAGTCTAAGAGCCAGACATCCTTGATAAACATAAGGATGAGTTAAAAACAGCATCTGTCCTCAAGAAGCTTATAGCTCCACAGTGCTTCCCAGAAGTGATAAGGACTTAAAATAAAGACAGTGGATAAAGAGAAATGGAGTCGGTATGAAATAGATGGAGGAGGTAGAATCAACAGGATTGAATGGTTTGGAGAATGTGGAAGCTGAGGGGAAGGGGAACATTTTCAGTTTGGGTAACCAGACAGTGGGTGAAGGCGAGGTTGGGAATTCTGGAGAAGGAGCGTGTGGTGGATGGGGTGGCCCGGCAACCAAGCCAAGGACATTCTGAGGAGTAGAGACTTTATCCTGTAAATAACGGGAGCCACTGATGGGTAGATTTTTGAAGAATGACTCTTGCACCCATCCCAGAGAAAGAGCAAGAGAGGAGAATAAGTTAGGGGCAGGGAGAGAGCGGGAGGGAAAAGAGAGTGCATGTCCCATTTGCTGTGTCCCTCCAAAGAGGAGATAACCCCAAGTCAAGTGCAGCGACAGGTATTCTAGCGTTGGTGGTGGTGTGGCTGTGTGTTGGTTGTCGGTAATGTTGACAGTCATGAGGATTAAATAAGATATACACATAGTAAGTGCTTTAAAATATTCGCCATTGTTACATTGTTATTATTTCACTAATGTCAACTCTGTCATCTATAGATACTTGTTGCGTAACCATGAACTATTAATAATAATAATAACAACAGCTTATCATCTGTGATTGTATATGACAAAAGCTGGGAAGAGGAACTGAGAGTCCGCACTCTCGAGACTTCAGGAAAGGTGATGGGAAGGAGAGGACGCCCTTCTAGGCAGAGGGAACAACAGGAGCACAGACATAGAGGCAGGAGGACAGCGAAGGCATTGAGTGTAAGTGTGAGTGTGGGCACATCTTACAGCCCCACTGGGCTGTCTGTGTGGTGCTTGGCCTCCACTCACCAGGGTCCTCCGCATATCCACATTCAGGCTGGGGTTTAAGGAAGGCCCCTGAGGCACTAAGTCTGAACAGAGTATTAAAGGAAGGAGAGGAATGAGCCGAGTGACGGGAGAGGGGAGCATGCCGAAGTCGATACTAAGGTAGGATGCAGCTTGGAGTGTGCAGCTACCTCTGACTCTCGGATTTCTGGAAGGTGCAGCGCATGTTGAAGAGAACAGAAGATGATGCTAAAGAGATGTACAGCAGCTAGGTTGGACCCGACCTAACCTAATTTGAATTTCATCTGAAGCCGTTGGGGAACCATTGAAGGGTTTTTTTTTTCCACGGGGTGATGATGTTAGACTTGTGTTTTAGAAAGGTCATTCTGGCAACTGTGTGGAGAATGGACTTAAGAGGCGCAAGCTGGAGGCGGGGAAAGCGATTAGGAAGTTATTGTCCTAGTCCAGAGGAGCGGTGACGAAGCCTTCAATCAAGGGAGTCCGTGTGGAGAGGGACGGACAGAATCGAGACATTTAGGAGGGATGTGCCGTGGCACCTGGTATGAGGTGAGGCAGAGGAAAGCGTCTGGGGTGAATGCCCGAATGAAATGAGGGTGAGGAAGGAGCGGCGTCGGTGGGCAGAAGGATTAAGGAAATGAAGCTGATGATGCCCACGTCACAGCAGTCCCGGCAGCTTCGTGAGCCGGAGCCACAGCTTTTATGGACTCAGCTAGTCTCAAGTATTGGTGAGCAGTTCCTGGAAATCCCTGGGTGAAGACCAAGGACTTGGCAGTTTTTCAGGTTTAAAGCCAAAAATCAGTACCTGGAGGTGGAGGCTGGAGGAGAGAGGGGTGTGTGTGTGTGTGTGTTGGGGGGGGGGGTGGCGCCTCTATAACATTTGGCCAGGAATACCTGGGTTCTGGGGACTGCTACACCTCTGATGCGTACAATACCTCAGGCTGCAGCAGTAGCCCACACCAGCAGCCTCCTGGCGAGGACAGAGGATCAAACCCAATCCCCTCCATCCCAGGGTTCTGCAAGGATTCAGGGACATCAGATGGAGGACATGGCAGCTAACATACACGCAGGAGTCACTTAATCTTTAGAGGCCACTCAGCACTAGAGTACAGAATATTCCATGTTTGGGGACCTTTATAATGACAGGGAACTGGGGTGGGGTTGGGCGAGATGGCACCTGATTAGAAGTCCAGACAGTTATGTTTCTGACTTTGCTGTGACTTTGGGGAACTCAGTTCACCTCTTTAGGACCCAGATTTTTTCATCTGGATTAGACCATCTCATGTGGGTCTCTTTCAGCTCTAATCATTTCATGATCCTGAAGAGTGCAGTCAGATAGCCGCTGTCCATTTGACCCTTCCCTGGTCTCACTAGGAACACTTTTCCAATTCTTTTCTTGATTCCTGAAAACTTGACAGCAGGAAGTCCTCCTTCATGTCCACCCTCCCTTTCTCCGGCTTATCATAAAGTTTACTGGGGAGAAAGAACATCTGCTTACTATTGCTCAGAACAAAGGCCCTCTCCTCAGCCTTTAGTGTTGTCTAGAGTACCCTCAGCCAGCCTGAATGTGGATATGGGGAGGACCCTGGTGAGTGGAGGCCAAGCACCACACAGACAGCCCAGTGGGGCTGTAAGATGTGCCCACACTCACACTTACACTCAATGCCTTCGCTGTCCTCCTGCCTCTATGTCTGTGCTCCTGTTGTTCCCTCTGCCTAGAAGGGCGTCCTCTCCTTCCCATCACCTTTCCTGAAGTCTCGAGAGTGCGGACTCTCAGTTCCTCTTCCCAGCTTTTGTCATATACAATCACAGATGATAAGCTGTTGTTATTATTATTATTAATAGTTCATGGTTACGCAACAAGTATCTATAGATGACAGAGTTGACATTAGTGAAATAATAACAATGTAACAATGGCGAATATTTTAAAGCACTTACTATGTGTATATCTTATTTAATCCTCATGACTGTCAACATTACCGACAACCAACACACAGCCACACCACCACCAACGCTAGAATACCTGTCGCTGCACTTGACTTGGGGTTATCTCCTCTTTGGAGGGACACAGCAAATGGGACATGCACTCTCTTTTCCCTCCCGCTCTCTCCCTGCCCCTAACTTATTCTCCTCTCTTGCTCTTTCTCTGGGATGGGTGCAAGAGTCATTCTTCAAAAATCTACCCATCAGTGGCTCCCGTTATTTACAGGATAAAGTCTCTACTCCTCAGAATGTCCTTGGCTTGGTTGCCGGGCCACCCCATCCACCACACGCTCCTTCTCCAGAATTCCCAACCTCGCCTTCACCCACTGTCTGGTTACCCAAACTGAAAATGTTCCCCTTCCCCTCAGCTTCCACATTCTCCAAACCATTCAATCCTGTTGATTCTACCTCCTCCATCTATTTCATACCGACTCCATTTCTCTTTATCCACTGTCTTTATTTTAAGTCCTTATAACTTCTCTCAGGAGCAGGGCTGCAGCTCCCCTGCTGTGCCCCTCCTCCCCCAGTGACTGGCAGAGCAGCCTATCTAATTCTTCATTCACTTCTCTTAACCACTGTGATAAAATCCAAAGTCTGGACCCAGCATGCAAAACTCTACATAACCTGACTGCAGCTTACCTCCCTTTCCCCATTTCTGGTCTTTCTCCCTCTTTCTATTTAATCAGAACCTTGCAGATACCACAGCCCACCAAAAATCCGTGACTGCGAGCCTTTGCTCACATTTATATTCTGCCTAGGGGAACTTATCCACCCCTATCCCAACACTCCTCTTATCTGCTTAATGAACACCTTCCTTTTTTCAAATCTTAGTGATATCTCCTCTGTGAAGACTTCCAGACTACCAGCCCCCACCCCGAGGCCAAATCGACCATTTCTTTCTCTGTGTGTCCCTTATATCCCTTTCATACTTATATCATAGTCCCTATAAGCCCGTGTTGCATTCTGCGTTCAAGTCTGTACTCCGTGTTCCGTTTCCTTGAGAGGAGACTTGTGGGATCCCACTTCCTGCCTCCAACCTCCAGCGCAGTGTGTGCCACACAGTAAGGAAAATGCACATTAAGTGTGGAGTGGTTGAATAATAGTGAACGGCATTCAAAAGCCTGCCACACTCGGATCCCAGCCTGCCTATTCTTTCTTACCTTCCTTAAACAATAAAAATGCAGCACCTTACCAGTATAGTTGCCAGGCACATGTAGCTTGCGAGGGCGTTTAGGGAGATTATCACCTTTAATCCTCAAAACCATGCCCTTCCACAAATTCCCAGACCTCCAGCCACACCGCACACTTCTTGCCTTTGTCGTCATTGTTCTTTGTGCCCAGGATGTCTTTACTTTCATGTGCGCTGGCTCAAGGCTGAATTTTGCTCCTTGCACAGAGACTTCTCATATCCACTCTCTTCTTTTCCCACTATTGAAATTAATCGTTTCTCTCCTAAATACCAAAGTTGATGATTGGCCTCAGCCTGGTGTTTAGCATAAACTCTGTCATGTAGTAGGCTTCCAATAGTTGTTTGCTGATTAGAATTGAACTGAATTAGTTGTTTAGGTTTCAGAGTTCTTCCAGTTTTTGCTGGAACCACAGGTGGAAGGGTAATCAAGAAAGTGGTGGGAATGGGTTGGGGCTGAGGTGAGTGAGGGTAGAGGCAGAGGGCAGACCGCTTCAACTTGACAGAAACTCTTCACAGAAGTGATAAACAGCATTTCTTGACAATGAGTTGCCTGTGGATGTTTATGGAAACATCATTATTACTATTATTTGATTTTGGCTTATCCCAAACATCATACTGAGTGCTGAGTAATGTGATGATGACCAACCCAGTCCGTGCCAGAAACCCTTGATGGCATTTTCCCAGAATGGTTCCCAGATCCCACTCCCTGTCACACTGTCTCAAGAGTCAGAGGCATCTTGTAGATCTGGCCAGCACGTGCGCTTCACAGATGAGGAAACAGCTGCTGGCTCAGCCATGGTCTCCCTGGTAGTAAATGGCAAAGTTGGAGTTCAAACCCAGTTCTTCTGATTCCCAGGAGATGTTTTATGTTACTCTGCCCCCATCAAAGTGCCATTAGAATTCTTCATCCACTATCTTCCTCCACTCTGTTCAATTTAACAAATATTTATTTTATCGAATATCTGCTCCTGCAGAGAGGCCAATGCAGGGGGACATTGAAACAACAGAGAGGTTAGGAAGTTGAAGTTCCTGACCTTGACAAGTTTACTACCTAAACTATAGATGGCTGTGGGGTGCAATGGGAGTGTGTACTTCACTAAGCATCATCTGTGAGGGCTTTGGGCTTTCTTGCTGCCCCCTTCCTTGGGCCATCCACCATCCATCCCTGTTTTACCTTTGATGAAACGGGCTCTGAGAGGCGGCGCCATCACCTGATTGAATCTAAGCCCCAAACACTTTGGACTGGCACATGCCTTCCCTTCTGAGTGAATGAGAAGGAAGCAGCTCAGGGTGTCTAGCCGGGGAGTCGGCAAACTGTGGCTCGCGAGCCACATGCGGCTCTTTGGATACGTTCCGTCTCAAAAGTTTGTCAACCCCTGGAAGAGCCAATTCTGTCCCTCACAACAATTGAAAAATTATTCGAGAGCCATAAATATATTCTTATATAAGCATCATTATGTGAATTATATCCTTTAACATTTTTATAAATGAAACTGTGATAGTTCTATTTTCATTTTCAATTTTACTGCAGATCCTGCGGCTCGGCTCGCAAGCCGCAGTTTGCTGACCCCTGGCAGTTCTTCCGTCTCAAAAGTTTGCTGACCCCTGGTCTAGCCTATTGTTGGGAGCAAAGAAAGAGACCAGACTCTCCTCAGCTCCTACAGCCTGACATTTGCTGTTTGTAGCTCCACAGCCCTACCCTCCTTGACCCAGAGCTTAAGGATCCCAGAGAGATGAGCTGGCAGGTCTGAGGACCTGGATAGCATGGATCTTTGCTGAGAGATTGAGGAGAGGTCTGCATTGGCAGCCTGGATGCCCCCAAATCATAGAGAGACACAGCAGCCCCCTCCCTGTGTCCTGGCTGTCCAAGCACCTTCTTGGGAATGCCAACCTGCTGTTAATTTGTGTGCCTCGCAATTATTTTATTGGCTTCTCGTGTCAAAAGTCATGTAATTATAAGCAGAATTTAGATGACTCCAGGGCTGCCTGGGCACCCTCCCTGCATCTCCAGGCACTGCAGATATTGAAGGCAGGCTTAGAAAAGAATCAAGCCTCCCCACTTTTACATCTATGCACCCCTCAGATAAGGGTTTTTTTTTGGTTTTGGTTTTTTTAAAGATTTTTATTGGGGAATTGGAGGATGGGAACCGCGCTGGGGAATTGGGGGAAGGGGAACAGACAAGTTGCTGTCCTTTTGTTCTTCAGTCTAGTTGTGGAGGAGGCAGCGTCACTGGCCCTCATATGTGGGATCTGAACCGGGGCCCTCTGGCGTCCCAAGCCAGCTCTTAACCAACGCGCCACTCGGCCAGCCCTCAGATAAGGTTTTAATTGAAAATTGGTTAATGTGTTCCCCTGCCTAATTACAAGCTTCCTGCACTGCCAACGGAGCGCACAGACAAGAGCCTAGCGCTCTCAAGGGAGACGGGTTGGGTCCTGGGCCAGGTATGGCAGTGGCTTTGGCAACTGTCCTTCCACATCCATCACGTGAGGCCTTTTCTCTCACTGTTGAGCAGGCACTGGTCTTTGCAGGCAGGACTCTCCCCCGCACTCTCTGCCTCTTTCCTCCGTGTTCCATGACTGGTGATACTCCCGAGGACAGGATGCAGACCCCCTGTCCTACGCACCCCTTTCCTTTCATCCCAAATGGGCAAAACCAGTCCGTTTGTCAACACCATTCCCTTTTTACCTCTGGGCCTGCCTGGAGGCCACTCAGCCCATCCAGGACACTCATTCTCAGCTTCTTCTGCACTGCACTCCTCCCAGATCTGCTCTGTCCCTCCTCTTCTGTGAAGTCCTGGAGTAGTGACGTAAGGCCCATTGTCCATCTAGATCTTCTGCCCTTGTGCCTGCGTCCTGAGGACCTGTCTCTCCTCAGGTTGAAGCATCCTTCACCCTCTGTGAGTCTCCCTGGCCATGGCAGGAAGGGGTGCTGCACCAACAAGGTGCTCAGCAGTGGCCTGGGCGTAATAGGCTGGGGCACAGCTTTATCTGCCCTCTGCCAGGGATTCCTGAAGGTTGATCACCATGAAGTGGGAAAGACAGGGGTCAGTTGGGTGCCTTGCCTGGGTGGGGCTGACGTGTTTGGTTCAAGGCCACGGGTAGAAGAGGAGCACCCAGGAATTGCCCCGTGAGTGCTTGTGTCCTCCACCCTCAACCTCCTTCTCTTGGCCCCCCTGGTTGTCACATGTCACGGCTGTCACATTTGGCTCCAACAATAATTCCCCTGCCAGAGAGCGGGAGGAAGAATTCATTTCCCAGCTCCAGCCGGGTGACTGTGAAATATGATTTCTAAATTGTTAATAATGCATCACGTTTAGATAGCACTTTACATCTTCCAGAGCGGCTGGCTGGGCAGGGGGGCTGACTGCCAGGTTTCTTTCAGGACTTTTCCTCTGGAACATGCGCCTGATCCTGGGTGCTTTAGTTTCTCTTTCTGAAACAGGGAGGAATCATTCAGTCTTGGCCTTCTGCCAGGGTGTGGAGATGCCTCCCTTTTTCACCCTCACCCCGTTCTTCTAGACCTGCATTTCTCCTTCATTTACCTTCTAGAAAGACTCCAACATTTTCAATCATCAAACCCTAGCTAAGTGCCTGCTGTATCTTAGGGCCTGGGATGCAGAAGTGCCACTGCTTTTGGGGGCTCTTGGTAGTGGATGGTATAGAGGTGTGAATACCCTGCTCTCAGTACTGGGACCTAAAGTAGAGGCAACTGAAGGGTGACACCCTCCCCCTGCTCTATTTTGGGGATATGAGGATGTGAGATGCTCTCTGCAGGCTGCCAAAGCTTCCAGGGGGACCCAGTTAGCTTACTTCTGTGGACCCCATGGTCTGTTCAGAGCCACTAAGCCTGTCGGGTCTTTGCCCTTCTAAGACCTGGCACCTTTCTCAGCCTTCCCGTTATGGACCCTGTGCCTCTCACACATGTGCGTGATGAGCACTCCTATTGTTTTCATTCCTTCCCAGGGCTTCACACAGACCGAGACTATTCTACTCTATCCTTGCCACTGAGCCCTCTTCCACCTATCATTCCAAAGGCTCAGGAAATGTCTCCATTTCCCAGCCTATATCTACAGTCATCGCTTCCAGAAAGCCCTCCTAGAGTGCTCTGAGGAAAAGAGAAGGTGTGTAGTGGTTATGCTGGGTTACCCCCAAGTGTTCCCATTGTTCCCACCCAAAGGACAGTTGCCCTCCATGCACTGGAGTACCAGGACCCTGGTCTGTCTGCAGCAGTCAACCCTCTGAAAAGTAGATGGAATTTCTATTTTTGTAAAATCACATTCTTTTTATAGGAGAACCAGATTTCTAGTTTCTAGGAGTCCTGCTCTGTCACCAACTGTATTGCAATGTCTTTGGACCTCAGTGTTCTGATCTAAAAACTGAGGCCATTGGAAATGCGGTCATCAGGGCTTTCTCTAACATTCTTTGATGACACTCCTACTTCAAACCGTTCTTTGGTGAATTATTAGGTAAAAAGGAGAAGCCCTTTGATAAGCGTGTAACTGATTGATTTCATAGAGCAGGTCGGAGGATGTGTTTTCCTGAAGGATGTCTCGCCTGTGCTCTGTAATGTCTTCTTAGATTGCTTCTGTCTTCCGCCGAGTCCATGGCCCGTGGGTCTGGCCTGGAGTGGAAGCTCCCCGAGGGCCAGACCTGGGGCTCCGTAATTCTGTCTGCACTGTGTCCTGCACCACGGCTGGATGCAACACACAGCTTTGTGGGGCTGAGCTTAAGAAGAACGCTTCCCCCTGCCCTCAGCCTTTTTGACTCCTCGCACTTCCTAGGAAGACAGTTCCTCACAAAGTTTTCCCAATGGGTTGTGCTGCCGCTGCTGTTCAGCTGACACCATAGCTGACGAGTTATTAAAAAGCCTTCATTATTATTCTGCGCTGCCTTTCTCCCTCCTCCCCCCCTGCCCTGCCCCAGGCTTCTAAGGCCCATGGCTGTCACTGAAAAATGCCTGGAGGCCCCTCAACAGGCAGAGGCAGGCTTTCCACCCCTTTCCCCAAAGTGGCCCCTGCAAATGTAGCAGCTGGCCAGAGGCAATAGGTCTCACCCAGGGCTGGGGGTTCTCACCCCGAAGTTCCTGATCCTGATTTCAGCAGAACTCAGGGAGCCCGTGCAGGTGCTTCGGTGCTCAGAGGTATTTCTATCAAGATATATAATCTCCCAGGGATCCTGGTTAGGGAGACATGTCTGAGGTGTGTACGTTCCAGATGATATCTCGGACCTGATGGTTCATCCCGTGGGGAAAGGCTTGACACACTAACTCTATCATCCCACTCCCAGAGCTGGGGCGCAAACCCAGCTCACATCACACAAGCCCGATAATCAGATTCGGCTGCAGCAAGAACAGAGCAGAGTACTCTGCTCCTCTCCCAGGTGCCACAGTGACAGGTCCTGAGAGATGTGGAGAGCCTTGCTCCTTGGAATTTCAAGGAGGGAGGGGCAGGGCCCAGAGGGAGATGTCCCTGCTCCAGTCATGTGACAGATAGGCAGTGTCTCCAGAGCAATTCAGCACCTTCACAGGACCCTCCCCACTGCAGGGCTTCCCATGGGCACTCTGTGAAGGAAGGGTTCCTGCACCCTGTGTCTGAGCAAGGGATCCCAGGGTTGCAGCTATGAGTGGAAGTCCAGGCTCTGCCTCCTGAACTCATTCTGTTCACTTATTCTATGTCCCATGTCTGTCTGCTCAAACATAGGTCTTCGCATCTAACTTGCTCTTCCTGGTGTCTCGAGCATCAGGTTCGTTAGTTCCGGACCTTGTTCAGCCCCACTTTCTAGGACACAGCTCCTGGAGCAGAAAGCTCTGGGCGGCTGGGTTAGAGACTGGAACCACCTTCCATAATAAGACTTAAGAATTCAGGGACCTCCATTCCCACCGTGATTTGGCCTCCAGGTTGAGTTGTTATCTCTTGTTTGTCTCTACCTTTGTTTGCCCAGGTGAATGTAACCATTTCTTCAGAGGTGTGGGGCAGGAAAAAAATGAGATTAGAGTTAGTGAAGTAAAACTGTCATTAGGGACAGTGGCCTTTAGGATTGGGGCGGGGATATAGCAGAGCTTGCACTTGAGATTGACCAGTGCTCAGGAGGGGTCAGGCTTAAAGCAGAGGTTACTTTTAAAGACCGGGATAAAGATTTGGTTTATGTGCCCATTTTTTCAATCAACATCTACTGATCACTTCTGCTGACCAGGCACTGAGGGAATTTGAGATGTGTTGTCTTCAAGAAGCTCATATTCTAGTTAGGGTTTGGGGTTAGAATGATTATTAGGGTTAGGTTTGGTTAGGTTGGAGTTAGTGTTGGGGTTGAGGTTGGGTTACGGGTTACTGTTGAAGTAGGAATAAGGATTAGATTACGTGTAACCATTACGTGTACACAGGTTGGTATAAGGCTTCTGTTTAAGTTCCTTCTTCTGAGACACTGCTCTGTAATTCTCCCCCTCCCGCTGCCCACCCAAGCTTATCTCTGCTGTCTAAGGCTTCCTGCACTTACTGGAATCCGTTTAATGACAGCAACCATCTGCCACCCCTCTTAGCTGATCAGTCCCTTCCCCATTCTTCCTCCACTCCACCTTCCCCTTTCCTGGCAGGCGTCCTGCGTCCTGCATTCCCGGAGTGGGGTCCTGATGACTCCTGTCCTTTCTCACAGCTCACATTCTGGGAGTCTCTGAGCCTTGTCCCCTCTTTCTCCATCTGTCTCTCTGTCCATAGTCATTACAGATGAACCGTATGCACCCATCACGCCATTGCTCCTTCTAGCCCCAGGCTCTCACTTCTTTTGCACATTTGGGACGCTTTTGTCTCCAGGTTCTCTGGCCTCTCCTTGTTTCCCCTCTTGCCCTTAAGCAACATTCCCGTATGGTTCCCTCCCTCCTTCACCTTCGATCCGTTTTCCAGGGTCCCATCAGAAGGTCCCTTCAGCTCTCGGTTGAGTCTGCCCTGCCTCCTCCATTACCTTCCTTCAGAGAACCTCCAGCTCTGTCCCTCCAACGCATGGCCCCCGGGGCTGGAGAAATTTCTTCTCATCTCCCCTCATCACTCATGTGGGGCAGAGCCCTCAGGGGATACCTGCCTCTTCTGGCCTTCCAGCCAGGAGCAAGTGATTTGGGTAGGAAAAGATACAGGTGTGGAGGAATGCTGGCGTGGGGGTGTGGAGTAGGGAAGTGTCTCTTCCTTCCCTGTTTCATTCCAGGGTGAAACGGCATGACTCCAGGGTCATCCTCTTCTCCCTCCGTTAGCCCCATGCTGATGGTGTAGGCAGTGGCTGGATGAAAAGCCAGGATTCAGGAGTGGCTTAGGAAGGACCGTCCAGAATTACCGGGCAAAGGTCAAACTGCTTCCATTCCCACCTTCCATTTCAGAGAATCTGCAGACACTTGCTGAGGACCAGGTGTCAGAGGCTTCTGTCTGTTTCCCATAGTCCTCCCTGTTCCCCTGCCTCTTCCTCTGCCTTTTCCTTGCTTTTGGAGCCCTCCTGTGCTCCCATGAGAACCTTTTCTCACCCCGCTTCGTCCATCCTTCTGAAGACTAGGAGCTTGATTGACTCTGATATCCGGGGAAGCCATAAGCTGCTCATTGGAATGCACTGCGCCCTGTCCCCCTTACAGGGAGATAATCGAGGAGGAATATTGGCTTCTCCAGGAAACAAGGTGCTAAATTTGTTGTGAGATTGGTGTCACAAGCAATCAAAGGGAGCCTCTCTCCATCGAGGGCTGGGCAACTAAATGAGAAATCATTAGATTATTGCAGAGACCAGTGAGGTGAAGGAAGGAGGGACTCCCGCTCCCCGTTTTGCTGAGTGGGCGGAAGGAGGACAACACAGGGAGACTGAAAAGGGAAGGAAAGAATCAGAGAAACAGAGACGAGTGTGAAGGAAGGGGCAGGCCGCTTTCTCCAACGTTTCTCCTGTGCCTACATGTCTGCTCCGTCTTTGCCATGGGCCCAATCAAGCTTCTCTCTCTGCAGCGTTTTGTGAAGCTTTAGTGAACACCTCCATCAGTGACATGCTCCTGGTTTCTCCGGCCTGTGGGCAGTTCTGAGGCTGACACAGGACAGAGACAAGTGAGCGGGGTTGGGTTTCCCAGAACAGAGACATTTTTGGTGAGTAGAGACGTTGAAAAGAACACATGTGAAGAAACATTGATGAGGGTACAGGCCAGAGGGGCTGGTTCGAAGGGGATGGGAGAGGAAAATCAATACCTTCTTGACAACCCCTCTGGGAAGACTGTTTGGTGGAAGGGAATTTGAAGGATGTATAGGGGGCCCTGGATGGGTATAGGCCTGCTAGGAGACGGAGGAATGGCTTTCTGCTAAATACTTGCCTCCTTCATGGAAATAAGGCCACAGAGCTGCCCTGGCTTTCACCTGCTCTGGGGTCCCAGGAGCAGTCATCAGTACGCATGGCCTCGAAGAGTACGCCTCTCCATGGACCCTTCGTCACCCATGAACTCCCACGTTGTCACCACCACCGTATCGCCCACCAATGTCCTGTCAATTCCGACACAGGTTAGATGAATGAATTGACTCTCCCTGGGCTTGCCCTGCTTTTGGAGTGTCCGTGGTCCACCTGACCAGCAGACCGAGTCAGGCAGAGCAGCCACAATCAGGAGCAGACAGACCAGAGCTCCCAGCCCAAGCCTCCAGTCCCAGAGTCACCCACCCTGGGTCCTGCCTCCTTTATGCTAGTCACTGCCTACTGAGACTCTCCTCCTACAGCTGTTAATTACAGAGCCTCCACTTCCAGGCTCCCTCAGCTCCCTGCAGCAAATTAACATTCTGTGCCCCTTGCACGCATAAAATGAACCAAGTTAGAGGGATCAATTCAGCAGCCTGGTCAGAGCTGCTTTTACTTTAGCAGGATTGATCCACATGACCCTAACTTGGGGCCTTTAGAAGCGCCTTTGTGGGAAATCTTTTTAATGGAGATTAATTAGAAAGCCTAGAATGTCCTAGTTATAGGCAGAAGTGCCACACTCTCCCTTTTGTTGGGTACATACTTGTATATAGATGCAGCAACACATATAAGCTCACTAGAAACATGAATGCAAACAAGGACACATATACCCCCCCACCCGCACATGCACACACAAAACGCACACATTCACACCACCAAACAGCACCCTTATTCCTTCTGATTCTTCTAAGCCCGCCCCTGAACCTTACCAGGCTGACACATTGCGGCTTGGGTCAGCCACAGCGCCCACATTTGTCTTTCTGAATCTGGACCTCTTTCTTTATCTATGTCTAGTTTCTCTCAACAGCTTAGAAATTTCTGGAGGGCAGAAACTGAGGAATGCTCAGAAGGAGAAAGAGTTTAATTTTTAAAGAGATATGACCTTGGTTTCAATTTCTTTATGTGCCTGAATTCCAACTGCACACTCATCTTTTATGTCTCCATGTCTTGGTTCACGCTGTTTTTCTTGTCTGAAATGCTCTCCCCCCAGTTCTCTGGCTGTCAAAATCCTTCTTTTCTTCAAGGCTCAATGTAATTTTAGTAAGTAAATGTATATTCATTGACTATCTACCGTGTGCCAAGCAAGGCCTCCAATGTCCAATCTGTGTGACTGTAGAAAGGGTCTAGAGCTAACAAAGGCCAGCAAGATATGGGTCTCAACCCAAGGGAAGACCAGTATGGAAGTCAGACATGAGAAAAATGCAATTTATTGATTGATCTAAGGCACTTTCCTCTGTGTCACTCCATCATGACCCTCATCATGCTGTATTGCCAGGATACTTGGGTATGTCCACTAAACTATAAAATAGGTGATGGCAGAACCAGATCTGTCTTATTCACGTTGCATCCCAGAGCCCAGGACAGTGCCTGGTATATAGTAGACACTAAAAAAAAAAAATGTTTGTTACATGAATGTTGAATTGAGTTGACTTCATCTGAGTGCAGGTGCCTTATACATTAATTATTAACTCAGACAAGGGGCCGGCCGAGTGGCGTGTTGGTTAAGAGCTAGCTTGGGATGCCAGCTCTGAGCAGCAAGGCCCCGGTTTGGATCCTACATGAGGGCCAGTGACACTGCCCTCCACAGCTAAGATGCTGAACAACAGCTCGACCTGGAGCTGGGCTGCCGTGAGTCGCCGGCGACAGCGTAGGCTGCAGCCCCTACTGCAGTGGGCTGCCATAAGCTACCGGGTGTGGCCGAGAGACGCCGTGAGCGCCGTGAGCGGCCGTCCAGAAGCCGGCTATCTGCCTCACCCAGGAAGAGCACAATAACAATAGCAACATGGGCCAGTGAAGCAGCGTCCTCCACAACTAGACTGAAGAACAAAAGGACAGCAACTTGTCTGTTCCCCTTCCCCTGATTTCCCAGCGCTGTTCCCTTCCCCCAAGTCCCCAATAAAAATCTTAAAAAACAAACAAACAAAACCTCAGACAATCAAAATAACAAGAAATTGTTGAGCACCTATTGTGTGCAGTGCACTTTTGTTCTAGTAACTTCAGAAGATGCACAACTAAGATATATCTGTCGCCCCAAGGAGTTTACAATCTAGTCATGTGAAAAAGGAGCCAGAATAAACTACAGTATAGCTACAAACTAAACTACAGGTCTAAATAAAACATCATTATGTTCAGGTCCCATTGCTATTTCATTGAAGGTTCATTATTAATTGTCATAGGACAAAAGTTTTACTTATATTTTGACTATTTTGACTTCTATCCTAGGCCATTTATTTTGAACTGTTTCTTTTCCCTGCAGATGGCTCTGTTCAGAATTCTTTCCTTTAAATTTCGGTATTTCAAAACACTTAAGTCCACCTTGATCAAACTGTTACAAATTGATTATCTGATAGGTGTGTGTTCAAAGTAAGAAGAAAATATATGAGATGCGTGAATAGAATTTTTTAAAGTGCCAGAATTGAAAGGGATCTTAAATATTACCCAGAACCCTCTGGAACACTGCTGTCAGGTGGTCATCCACCCTTATCTTGAATACCTCTAGTGATGGGGAGCTCACTACCATTGCTATTAGGGAGTTCTTATACAAGTAAAAAAAATCTGCTGCCCTGGGAGTCACAGTCATTAATGTCTGTCCTGGGGACTTGTAATAAAGGCCCAGTAATGGGCCTGGGGATACACTTGTGTTAGGGGCTTGTAGCACGTCTGCCAAGTCAGCCTTTCTCAGAGACACTAGTGGAGAGCCAGTGCCAATGCAGAGCATTCATCAGAGCCCCACACCTTCCCCATATTAGTTGCTCACCTGGCTCATAGAGTCAGATAGTCCATATGGCAAGTGCTAGAGAGTCTGCAAAGTTATCTGTGATGAAGGGTGCCCAGCTTTGGAAGGAGATGAAGGTGTAACACCCGGTCTTTTTTAGGGGAGGCGGTGTGAAGGGGTGCAGAAATATAATAAAACTCATTCAACGCAGAAATAGAGAAGAGTCCTTAAGAGCTCCTGTCTGGTATCCGAAGACCTGGATTTCCTTCTGGCGCTTTTGGTTTCAGGGTACAGGAGAGAATGCCTTCCTCACTGCTGCCCCCAGCCCTCACCTTTCTGGATTTCTGAGAGTCGAGGCTATTTATTCGGGAGCTATTCCTAAAAGTGCCAGGAGACCTCTATGGAGAGTCAGGGGAGTTAGGAGTGCCATTATAGCTGCTCTCAGATCGTACTCCGAAGCCATATTCCTAACAGGAGTAACTAACAATGTTAAAGAGCCCAGAGAGTGGCTTTCAGAGCAGCGCTTGGCACTTCTCTGCCATCTGCCTGAGGGAGGAGCTAATGTAAGAGGAAAGAATGGGGTTAGGCCCCAGGGCAAACTTTTTGTTTGCCCTGGAAAAGGCAGGGTGGTGGAGAAGAGGGGCGACTCATTGATCTCCCTCCTGGAAGGCATTCTGCTTCCTGGGGCACAGATTAGCGAGCCCCTTGAGGATACGTGCAGGAGCGAGGCAAGAGGTAGCAGTTACTTGGGACAGTTTTTGTGGGGAGAGACTACGGCCCAGCCCGTAGTTGCCTTTGGAATTACCGCAGATACAACCCACCTCTTCTCAGCACCACCCTCCCCTTGGCTAATCCTTTCAAAAACCCCTTCCATTTCTCAAGGATTTCACTCCTTTTCTTGGACCTCAATTCTTAGCCCTTCAGGTGAGGCCTCAGGGTGTTAATCTGCCCCCAGACCTTCCCTGTCCCCCTCATCTGCCTGCACAGCCCCCAGGCCTCTGCTGCCTGTCCCCCCAGCCTTCTCCAGTTTCTTTTCTCTTTCCTCTGTCGTTCTTATCTCCTCATTTTTCTCTCCCAGATCGTCTCATTCCTTTTTTCCCCCCCTTGATTCTTACTTCCCATTTTTATCCATCTTCCAGGCTTCTCCTCCATAATTTCTCTCTCTGTCCCCCTTTTTCCTCCCTTCTTTTAGCGAAAGAAGATTTCCAGGTACACTCCTTACCCCCCAACTTTCCCCCCACCATCAGTGCAGGACAAGCAGACTTTGAGGTGTGCCCTGCCCCTGGAGAAGGGGGCTCTCTGTAATTGGGAGGCTGGCTCAGAAGCCACCAGGAGTTTGGAGACATGCCCACCCCAAATACCTCTCTTTTTTGCTGACCCTCAATTTCTTCAAAATAAACTTGTTGAGTCGGTGATCAAGGCCCTTTCCAGCTCCGACCTTCAGATTCTCTTTCTAGTTTAATTTTCTTCTCTTTCCCTTTCCTGCCTCTTTGCCTTAGTCTCTCTCTTTTATACCAGTGTCACTTCCGCTCCTTCCTACCTGACCTTAAAACAGTCTTTTCCATCTTTCTTTCTCTTCCCTTACTTTGCTATTTTCTGTCTGTGACTCTTCCTTTCCTTTTCTCTTCAGTATTCTTGTTTTGTCTTTGCACATTGGGCCCTCTCTCTTTCTGTGTCCTGTGCCTCAGTTCCTTTTCCTCTCACTTTATGGACTTGGGGATTTCTGGAGACCCAGGCACTTGGGCCCCTCCTCTGTTTGCTGCTGTATGTTGTGGGGGAGGGGCAGGCCTGTCGTCTCCCTCTGCCGCCTTTCCACCACAGTTCCTGGTGCCTTCCTCCAGCTCTTCTAGCCTTCATCGGTTTTATGACTGTCCTAGCATCTGCTCTCTCTTCTCCGTTCCTCTCTCTGTCTTTTGCTGTCTTTCCTATTATCCTGTCTCCTATTTAAGTCCTTGCTGGCCACCTGCCTCCTCTCTCCTTCACTGCCCTTCCCTTGCCCACTGAAGCCAGATGGAAATTGAACTTTTCAGCGTAACCATCCACCATCCCTGCCACCACCCTTTCTGTTCCCTCCTGTCATACCTGCTACATCCAACACCACTTGGGCTCACAGTGCCGCTGTCCTTCCATGAAACATTCTCAGGGTCCCCTGCCAGGGCATATTTGTATAGAGTTGTCAAATCAGGTCTAGCCCAAGTACCTTGGGCTGGCAGGGTAGAAGGGTCCAAATGGGGCAGAGGGAGGGGCGTTCCAGGTGCACCTACCAGTCTTTATGGGTTCAGGAATTCCAAGTCAGTATGAGTGGGCCTGGGCTGGCAAGTCACTTCAGAGACCCACAATTGCTTGCCCTCTGTCCTCCTTTTTCCTACTATGAACCTAGTGAAAAGGGGTGTAAGAAACTCTGATGGGAGTTCCTTATAAGGAAAACAAAGAATGGCCTTTCTTTTCCTGTGGTGGATACATCATCTGGGTCCTTTCAACCACTGTCTTAGTGCCACAAGCCAACAAACCTCCCTCCACACCCAGCTGGGAGGAAATGCCAGAATGACCCCAGATAGACCACCTCTCCCACACAGCCTGAGAGGGACAGGGCACAGGGCTGAGTCCTTAAGCGCGTCAGCAAGGTCTGCCTGAGGTCCCAGCAGAGCAGAAGATGTTGCAGCAGAAACTTAGAACATCAGAGCCAGAAGGGCTCTTGGGGGTCCAAGTAATTCAGCTCCCTCTCTTACAGTTTAAGGAAGCTGACACCCAGAGAAGTGAAGTGGCCTCCCCAAAGTCACGCAGCTGGATGGTGGCAGAGCCAGGACCGATAAGCCCATACCTCCTGACTCTGGCCCAGAGTTTTCTGTCCCTGGCGGGCAGTGTTGGGCCAGTTCCCCTTACCCCTTTCAGGATTCTGTTTCTGCCTCTTTTGGTGACTAATCCACTGGCGCAGACCAATATACTCATGTGCCCTGTCACTATGAATATCACCCGCAGCCTGTAGCCAGCCTCTGTGGTCTGCTCAAATGTAAGAAAACCAGGCCAGATTGTGGCCACTTGTAAAATCCCATCTGGTCCCTGGAAAGATTACCCTTCGGCTGTCCCTACCGTACCCCAGCTTTGGAGGTAGACATTAGGGTGGCTTGGCTAAGGGTGGGGAAGGAGGAGAAACTGGTTCTTCTGCCTATGGGTTCAGCTTCCTGGGATGAGAAAGGGCCAAAAATGGGAAGGTGGGGAAGGTCAGTGGGTCAATTGAGTCAAGACATTTGAGGCCCCTACTGTTCACTTTCATTTTCACTTCAAACTATGACGTGCAGGCAGTGCTTGGATATTGTAAATGCTGGTGGGCAGGAGCGTGGGGGTGATAATAATCTATGAATGTTTGAAAGCTTGTCTTTGGGAGGTGTGGTGTGTCATTTCTGACGCATCTGATATCCATACCACCTGACATCTACTCACAGCCATACCCAAGATTCCCTGCTGTGAACAGGGCAATGGCGCTTTCTGACCCCTGTTTCCTCACCTGTCAGAGAAAGGGGTTACAGTCTCGAAAGCCACATCACATTTTGACATTTTCAGATTCTGGGCTGGGTTCTGTATAAGGCAAAAGCAGCACATCTGTGTCCTTCATGCTCAGTCAGCTGGGCAGGCCTGGTGCTCGCCTCCTGGGAGCTGCTGGTCCAAGGGCCACAGTGAACCTGCCTCTCTGTCTCCCTCCGTGGGCCAGTTTCTCTCTCTCCTATCTGCCTTCACTGTGCTCTGCCCCAGCCAGCACTCCCTACTCACCTCCCTTTCTCTCTACCTTCCTCCCTTCTCCTCCGTCTCCTCTCCTCTCTCAAAAGTGCAAACCTTCCTTTCTTCCTTCCTTTCCTTTCTGCTGGCCCTGCCCAGAGAATTGGAACCCTCTTTTCTCGGTGAGAGGATCCAAAGAAAGGGCCCCTCTCTGGCTGTTGTATTTTCATAGAACGGAACAGGAATGGCTGGGGTAGGGAGAAATAGTCTGCGGGGGTAGGGAGAAATAGTCTGCGGGGGGAGGAAGAGAGCAAAGATGTGAGAGCAGAGAGCGGGAGGAAGAGTGGAGCGTGGAGAGATTTAGTTCCATCTGAAAGCTGTCGGTGTGAATCAAAGGCTCCTCTTTGAACCAGCAGCAATCTGGAGTGGAGAGCATGGGGACTGCTCTGGCCCAGGGGGTTCATTACTGCTCGTTTGATAAATCCAGAGAGACAGGGCCTGGCCTCCGCCACCCCCCTCTCCTGCAGCCCGGCTTCCCTGGCTGCTCATGTGCTTGGCCCCACTCCCTCTCTGACTCCTGCCAGGCCTGGCAGGCAGGGCACTGGGAACATGACTGCCAGGGCACGTGTGCCAAGACATGGGTGCAGATGGGTACCCATGGGGTGCAGAAACATGTACTTAAATGCAAAGGTGCAGGAGGTGTGTGCGTGTGCGTGCGCGCGCGCCAGTGAAGATGTGTGCTTGTGTGGGTACATGTGTGCCCACAGGAAGTACACAGCGCATGTCTGAGAATCTGTTAGCATTTCAGCCTCTCTACTCATAGGATAGATTTTGAGGTCTCTTAATTAGTTCTCAGTCCGAAATAGAATTCGACTCCTCTGTCCTCACCAGGCATTTGTGTGGGAGCCTGGTCTCAGCCCCAGGGACAGGCCCAATGGGGACAGGAGATGTGTTCACACACAGAGGCAGTGACAGGTGGCCTTTCCTGGCCTAACTTGGAACCCCAGTGCTGTGCTGAGGGTGGAGGAGGGACTTGGGGAACAGCTGGAAGGCACTGTCTCCCCAGGAAGATCAGGGTTGAGAAGGAAAGGTGGGATGGTGCTAGAGAAAAGGTGTCCTGGGTGAGAGGACAGAATCAAGGGGAGATGAAGAGGCCCCAGGGGACAGGTTTACACAGTGGCCAGAATCTGAGCTAGGAGGTCCCAGGGGATGGTGAGAGGTGGGAAGACAGGAGTAGCCAGACTATTATGATGGCATTACAGGTGAGCAGGTCTTCTGGCCCCTTGCTTTGCTTATTGGCTTCAATACTGATCAGCTGTGTGACTAGAGGGATAGTGCTTCTCTCTCCGAGACTCAGATTCTTATTAGAAATACTAGTGGGCCTCACCGGTCTTTTGGGTACATTAAGTGAACTAGTTTCAGTGACTTAAAGGTTGGCATTTCACGAATCACTGAAACCTCTCTGGATGCTGTGGATGGTTGTCCCAGCCTTGGGGACCACTCTTCCTTCATGCAGGGATGTTGACATCAAGCCGCCTCCTCTGGCGGAGGGCATCATGTGGGGGCAAGTCCTGCGTGAGTGAAGGACACTGGCCAGCGTCAGATCTGAGGAGCACTGCCCTCCCAGGAGGTAAACAGGGTTGAGAAGGAAGTCGGAGGCGTAAAATGGAGATCAGAAGTGGTAGATGGATGCAGCGCTTAAGGGCACCGGAAGTTCTCCGGGGTGGGGGCCATGCGTCCAGTTCACTCAGGAGAAACTTCTTGGATATTCCTAGCATGACATAGTGCCAAGAGCAGAGACTGTGCAGCCTGAAAACCTGAGTTCATTCCCATCTCTGCCACTTGGTGCCTGTACCTTAAGTACTCTGAGACTATTTCCATTTTCTATAAAATGAAGAGAGAAACCACCACTGTGTAGTGGACTTTAATGCTAGAAATGATGTCTTTGAGGCACCTTGGTGCCTGGCACATAGTTGGCACCTTATAATTGGGAGTTATTATTAAGGAATATTGCTGGGATTGAAGGGACAGGAAAGGTAAATCAAAGTGTCTCTGTTCTTCAGGGACTCCCAGGGGAGTGGGAGAGACAGAACCGCACACACGAGTAAATTTTAATACAAGGAACGGGTTATAATACAAGCTGGAGGCCAAACAATACAGAGGAAGAATAGGGGAGGGAATTATTCCAAGTGGGAGGCCAGAGGTGCTTTGAGTTAGGGAGTGAAGTGGTGAGAGTGGAGGAGTTAACTACTGTGTTCCCCCGAAAATAAGACCAGGTCTTATATTAGTTTTTGCTCCAAAAGACACATTTTATTCATTTATTCATGTACAAAAATCGACATTTATTCAAATACAGTCATGTCTGGCTGACAATCTTTTTCTTTTTCTTTTTTTTTTTAATGGGTGGGGGGAAACAGTATTGGGGAATTGGGGAGGGAGACCTGCCAAGTTGTTGTTCTTCAATGTTAGTTGTAGAGGGCACCAGTTGCCATCTGGCTGCCTGTCAGCAGCTGGTGACCTCTAAGCTCAAGGTGCTGTGTTCAGTCTTAGTTGCGGGTGGGCGTAGCCGCCATCCCATGCGGGAGTCGAACCAGCAGCCTTGTTGTTAAGAGCACACACTCTATCCACTGAGCCATCCGAGCGGCAGCTCAGCTCAAGGTGCTGAATTCAGTCTTAGTTGTGGGCAGGTGTAGCCTATCATCGAACGGGCAGTCTTGTTAGGAGCACGTGCTCTCATCCTGCCACGTGCAGGCAGCTCAGCTCGGGTGCAGCGTCGCTGGCCCATGTGGGAATCAAACCGGTGGCCCTGTTGCTCAGAGCTCTCACTCTTAAGCTAACTCTTAAACAGCTGAGCCACTCAGCTGGCCCCCTGGCTGATGATCTTAACTGGGGCTTATTTTGGGGTAGGGCTTATATTACAAGCACCCTGAAAATCATGCTAGGGCTTATTTTCCAGTTAGGTCTCATTTGGGGGGAAACACGGTAAAAGGAAGGCGTTCTGGAAGAGAGGCTGGGTGGAAGGAAGCCGGTGGGAAGTCAGAGTTTCCCCAGCTCTGCCCACCACACCTCCACACCTCGTGTGACAGAGCTCCCCAGGGAGACCCGCTGCTTCTAATTTCTCCCCAGGGTCCCTCTGTGCTCCCCTCTCCCTCCTCACCCTGTTCAGCTCTCACCTGCCCGAAAACCCTGGCTGAGCCTCCTGGGAATTTCCTGTCCTGGTGGCAACACTGGTGGAGCCGGAGGGCACCTGGAGTCTGAGACCCCCCCAGCCCATGGTAACATGTCTGAACCAAGACATCTCACAAGACATCTCTGAGATCAGAGACAAGGAGCAGGAGACAGAACCCTGTCCTTCCCCATCCCCCACCCCACCCCACCTCCATGCGCAGCGTGCGCTGCCTCCCTGCCTGTGCTCTTTGTCTTCCTTTATCTCCATCTCTCAGCCGCCCTCAGCCTTCCTTCTTTTCTGCCTCCGCCTGGGTCGCCATGACTCCACAGGTGGGGTCTGTCCTGGTGCTTTTCTCTCTGGGTCTTTTTTTTTCCCTGGCCTCTTTCTAACCAAAATCTCCTCTTCCCTTCCTGCCTAATTTCTCTTTTTTGCTCTCCCTCTGCATCTGTCTTTGGATTTCTCAGCATCCTTTGCACTTCCCGCTGGGCCTGTGCACGCATGTGCCCCTGCACCTGTGTACAGCAGGTAGGCTCTGCCTCTTTACATTGGCTGCCTAGGAGCTCACAACATCCGTGATGGTAAGGGAGTGAGATCAAAGCAGGAGGGAATTCGTTTAAAAACACGTGGATTCGTCTTCGCCTTAGACTGGAGCTGCCAGGCAGGCAAGGCCGTTTATTCGAGGTTGCTGAGGGAGGCTGGTCTGCTTTCCCAGTCTGTCTGTGGCCAGGCCCCTCCCCCGCCACTCCTATGCATTTCTGTTTGGCACTGGTTTTATTTCCTGGAAGCAGGGTGCTGGTGCAGAGATGGGATGGCAACTTTGCCCCCAGTTCCAGTGCAGGACCTGCTCACAGGTGGCAGAAGGCCCAGCCACCAGGATCTTGAAGGCATGTGTGTGTCCTCGGATTTGTGTATATCCCGGTTAGGCCACTGGCACTGGCTCTTGGTGCCTTCTTGACGCTCAAAGACACAGCCCGTATCTCCTTTTTGGTTGTAATGCCCCCAGGACACCTCTGCCTTTCGGGGTTGTGTCCTGTCTGGTGCCTACATCTCACTGCTCACTTTTTGGACTTTTTCCTCAGCCATCCCCATATGTCCTCGTCACCCACCTTCATCACTGCATCAGAACCTTCCAGAGCTCTGTTGCCCCCACCCAGCCTAATTCTACTCCCTCTTTCAGGGCGCCTCCTGACTGCAAGCCCTGTACCAGCACTGTCCCACCTCTTGCTGCAGAGGGAACCCTTCCTCCCCCTCCACTCTCCTGCTCTGTGTCTGCCTCTGCTAAGTCTGTGAGCCTCACCTGAGGCCAGGGGTGCTCTGCCTCCTTCCCTTGATGGCAGTTTCACAAGGCAAGGCTGTTAACTTCAAGGATTTGCTCACCCTCACTCCATCAATCAATAGACTTACTCAGAACACCTGCTGTGTCTGTCCTTGGCAGCCAGGCCCCGTGCTAGGTGATGGGGCTGGAGCTCCGAGTGACACAGTCCAGATGCAAGTCCCCCCCGGGGCAGGGAGGGGGTGGGCAGTGCAGGGTGGACCTTCTACGTAGCAGGGGTGAGATGTGCGTGTAGAGGCCTGTGAGGGCATGCAGGTCAGTCATAGAAGACTTCACAGAGGAGGTAACGATTGGAATCCCCAGGGAGGAGAGAGAGCAGTGTCCCACCAAGGGAAAGGCCTGTGCAAGAGCATGAAGTGGTGACAAAAGTGGAGTGTGCAGAGTAGGGGGAATGGGACTTGCTGATCAGGCTTTCTCCTGATCATGAGCCAAGTCAGGACAACCCATGTGCATCTGGACTCTGTCTCAGATACTGTCTTGGCTGCAGGGGCTGTTCTGGGGCCAGGAAACATTGCCTGCGACATTTGTAGGCTCAGGATCTAGAATGCCTTTCAAGTGAATTAAATTCCCTAGACCCTTCATTTCCCATCCTCTCTGGACGCTCTTTTCAGGGTCACTGCCTCCATTCCCCTGTCTCCTGACTAAGCTGCTTCAAACAGGCTTAAACCAAGAGAGTATTTTACTTGAAAATCCTGAGGACGACAGATAACCTCCTTTGTCATGTCACTGCTCAGGTTTCTGGCAGTCCCTCTACTTATCTAACTGCCCAGAATAGAGAAGGGGCATAGTTACCATTTAGTGGGCACATGCAAGGGAATGCACCAGGTATGTCATATGCTTTATCCCATTCAATTTTCACAACACTCCAGGAGGCAGGTGTTTGCATCCCCCAGTTTGCCAATGAGGAAAACGAGTTAAGTGGCAAGGTCACATGGTTAGGAGGCCGCAGAGGCACTATGCTAACCTGTCTGTCTCCTAGACCTGTGCTCTTAAAAAGGGACTTTTAGTCCAGACTTCTCACTGTACCAGTGAACAAATGGAGGCTGGGATAGGGAGTGACACGCCCAAGGTCACACCACTCCTCCCTTTGGCAATATCCCCGTCTCTCTGGCTCTGACCCCAAGGACATCCCACCTCTCTCCTGCTGCAAGGTCAGCTGCATCCTCACACCAGTGGACAAGGAGCTAGCTTCTTACTGTCCTCTGGAGACTTCAGTGGGAGATCAGGGTTCCCAGTCCCCACACAGGAAAGCCATGAATATAAATTCCATCTCTGAGCCAGGGATCACAGGCCACCCCACTTCCAAGCCCTTGACTTGGGCTCTGGGGGCCCTAGAAAGGAGAAACAGGAGTGTGGAGGGTTTGCAGCATGAAGCTGCACTAGAGAAATGCGCAATGATATGAATAAATTTGAATAATAATGAGGGCAATGCCTGAATTAATAATGCTGGCTATTCACCTGACCCCCCCCCCCTGGAAATATGGGTGAGCCTATCCTTTGCTTTTTTAGAAGACATGGATGAGATGTCAGGTCATCATAGTTAGGTTGCTGCTCACAGAGTGTGGGGGAGGAGCCCTGTTTCTGCAGACCCAAAGAGCTAGATTTACACACTTAACAAAAAAAGGCTGCCACTTTGTATTAAATCATATGCTGGCCATCAGTCCACTCCTGGCCCAGCCCCATCTCCCTTGATCCTCTTTATGTGCAGCAACCAATGTGGATGTCAGATGTGTCAGGAGATGCAGAGAAAAGAGCATGGCCCTTGGCCTTGAGCAGAGGTTACTGTTCTGGTGGACAAGATAGGACAAATGCCCCACTCACCAGCTGCCCTCTACCCCATGATAAACAGAAGCATGGGCACAGACTCTCTGAGAGCATGGGACAGGAAATCCCGTGGATAGAGCTGTGACAGCAGGACTGAATGATGGGACAAGCTATGTTTGCCCAAGGAGCTAAGGGAGCAAACTAGGAGGACTTCCTGGAAGAGAGGAATGTGGAGCAGGTTTGCAAAGCAGGGGAGACATGAAGCTGGAGGCGGAGAAGGAAGAAGGGAAGGCATGAGACTAGGGCTCTGTCTCTGATACCTTAGAGGGAGGTTTCGGAATGGGGAGGGACACGTTCCGTCTGCTTACTCACACACAAAGTGCTGGAGGATCCGAGAAATTTTGGAAAGCTCAGTTTGGAAACAGTTGGACTTGGGGATTGTGGTCTTTACAGAACTGAAAGGGGCAAGAAGGGGAAGGAGTCCCCTGAGTTCTGGGGAAGGCTGATTTTGGTTACAGTGGGTGACAGATTGGGGACGTGGGTAGGAAGCCCCAGACCTCTTTTTTTGCTGTCCCACAGCCCCTCCATCTTTTGTCTTCTTCCCCACAGCCAGACACAGGAAGCTAAGGCACTGCTCTTAGAGCTGTGCACAGTGCCCAGGTCTGCCCCCCACCGGGCAACCAGGCTGGCTGGAGTGTGTGGGTTGGAGCAGTGTGGGAGAAGAAATCGCCATCCAATTCCCTGCTCCATTTAGGCTCCACAATTAAAGGCAATTACTCTGCAGTTCTCTAATCAAATGCTCCCGGCCGAGCTGCCAGCCGGGCAGCCATGTGTGGCTCCCACAGCCAGAGGGAACAAAGTCACGTGACCTCTCAGCTCCTACAATGCAGGAGGCCAAGCGTGTTCAGGATGTCCCTGTGTGTGCACTCGTGCCCCCGGCCTGTGGGATCCGGGGTTAAACACACGGAACAGCGCGAGTATGCCATGAAGTAGCTTCAGAGCCACTTTGTTTTGGATACACGGCCACCCAAGCAGTTCATACACACACACACACACACACACACACACACACACACACACACACACACACACACACGTGGACACTCCTGCCCCCTAGAAGCTGCCCTTATGCACTCGCTGGATGCATTCATAGGGAATTCTACCTGGCATAGTTGCACACGTGGGTGACTTCATGTTGGCTCACACGACACATGTCCGAGTAGAGGTACGGTGGTATATTCATGTCTCAAAGATTGAGGGGAACTGTGCCATCATGAGCAGTATTTATTTGTTATGAAGTTCCTAGAAGAGAGGAATGTGCTTTACACATACTTTGCTCCAGCCCCTCTCCTGCCCGCTGCTCAGGCAATGTCTGCTCAGAGACCAAAAACTCATTTTAATATCAGCCTGATCATTTTTTATTCATTCAATAAGCCTTTATTAAGCACTAGAGCCAGTGCTGAAGCAAACTGAGAAGGGGGGAGGTGGTAGGGGAAGAACCCAGGACCTAGACTGCCAAGGCTCAGATTCGAATCCCAGCTCTGCCCTTAACTCACTGGCTGTCCTTGGGTAAGTCAGTCATCTCCCCAGACCTCAGTGTCCTCCTCTGTAAAAGGAAAGGGTTTGACTAGCCTAGTCCCTAAGGCCATTATATAGCACTGCGCCACTTTCTAAGTACTTTGGCTCCTGAAAGCATTTCCATGGGCCATGGAGGGAGAGAGGAATCAAGGGTGAGCATGTGACACCTCGGAGGGAAGGGGTTCGGGCTGGAGTAGGGCAGGGACTGGAGGACCCACCTGCCCCGTCTTCATCTCTCTCTCTCGCCAGCCTGATGCAGCGTGGGAGCAAGTGCCTGGGAAGGGTAGCCTCTCTCCTCATGCGTCTCCTTACCCAGTGCTGGTTTTGGCTTTTTGCCAGGGACCCAGACCCGCTTCAGCCAGGAGCCAGCTGACCAGACTGTGGTGGCGGGACAGCGGGCCGTGCTCCCCTGTGTGCTGCTCAACTACTCGGGAATCGTGCAATGGACCAAGGACGGGCTGGCGCTGGGCATGGGCCAGGGACTCAAAGGTGAGTGGGGCCACCCAGCCAGCCTAGCATCCAAACGATCCCATCTTTGCGACACTACCCCCCAGCCCACCCGAACAGACTCCTGGACCCAGCCTCTCTTAGTTCCACATCTCACCGCATCCCTTCCCTTTTCTCCAGCCCCTCCCCTCCCGTACGTGGGGGTCAGGCTCTCTCCCTGTCCTCCTGAGCTCTGTCTCCACTGCTGTCCAAACTCCGCAGCTCTGCCTTTCCTCCAGCCTGTGGGCTCACTCAAAAAAGGCAACGGGAAGCCTGACGACGGATCAAAGAAAACCAAGGGATCTTTATGTAAAAGAGCTTCAGACAGACAGTCACCAGGAGAGCTGCGGCTGCAGACAGAGGTGAAGGAGGAGGTGTGGGAGACAGAGTCCCCTGCAGAGCAGGGGGGAGACAGGAAACTTCCTTGTCCCATGAATGTTTCATGCCAGGCTGGCTTTGCTCCAGCTTCTCTCCTGCCCCCTGTCCAGGCGATGTCTGCTCAGAGGCCAAAAACTCATTTTAATATCAGCCTGAGCGCTTTTTAATTTATTCATTCAACAAGCCTTTATTAGGCACTATGGAGCCAACATAATGAGTTGGTAAATAAACAAACAAATAAACCAAAAAACCAACCTATTATCCAAAGAAAGGGAAGATACTTTTGGAAAGGTTGCCAGGCAGCCCGGATGAAGACTCGAGAAACCTGGTACTAGTCCCTGCCTCTGCCACCGACCAGCTGGGTGAGCTTAAAAAAGCCACTTCACCTCTCTGGGCCTTAGCTGACCACTGTGTAAAACAGTGCAATGGTCACAGGCCTGCCTGCCTTGTAAGTGAGTTTTGAACCACATGAGAGAATATGCTTTGTGAAAACCCATTGTTCACGGTAAAGCAGAGGAAGGATAAAAGTGTAGGAGGGACTGTATGTTTTTATTCTTATTGTTGATTATTTGCTGTGGGTTCCACGTACAGGACTAGTCGGGAAATTTGTGTGTATAGAGCAATCTGTATAAAGGAAAAGAGATGGGTCTGGGAGATCTATTGATAATAGAAACAGAAAGAAACAGGGAGAGAGAAAGAGATCAATAGATATGGAGTGAGAAGAATCAATAGCCTCTGGACAGTAGGAGATAATGGGAGGGAGCTGATGGTGGGGAACTGGAGAGGGGAGGGCAAGGGAGACTGAATCGCGGAGGGCCAGAGGCTGAGTCCCATCTGCCACAGCCCTCGCTTCTGCAGCTAACACGACTCTCTAGTTTAGGGGCTCCTTCAGGGAGCTGGGTCTCATCCAGCTCTCCCTTGCCCAGTGAGGGCAAGGCCTTGGGCTTCCCTGTAGTACCTGGTGAGCTGATGTCTGCGCTGCAATGCCCTGTGTTTCCCAGCACCCACTACCTCCTCCTCTCTCCCTCTCCTTTCTCCCTGCTGCCTGCCTTATTTTTTTTTCCTCTTTCATTCCTATTATTATGAGAGACATTTGTCTGCAAACAGCTTCGGAGATTTCATCTGCTCCTGCTCATCCCCTGCTTCTGCTCTCCACCCCCACCCCGCCCCCCTCCTACAGTGTTATGGCTCCCAACCTTGCTGTGGGAGGTTGTGGCATCACAGTGTCTGGTTCTGGGACCTCATCCTCATCAACTGGGATGGGGTCCCTGGAGAGGGCAGAGGGAGGCGTGCTGGCGTGGAATGAGAGGCAGACCCACGCGTGGGCGTGAGAAGTGGGCGGAGGGTGTGCACAGTCCTTCAGGCTGGCTTCCGGGTTGGGACAGGGCTCACGCTGGGCTCCCCCGTTTCTGTTCCTGCAGCCTGGCCGCGGTACCGGGTCATGGGCTCTGCAGACGCCGGGCAGTACAACCTGGAGATCACAGACGCGGAGCTCTCTGACGATGCCTCTTACGAATGTCAGGCCACGGAGGCTGCCCTGCGCTCCCGGAGGGCAAAACTCACCGTGCTCAGTAATAGCCCCCAACTTCCCTCAGGGCTCTCAGCCCACTCCTCCTGTCTCTTTCTCGTGGCATCCTGGCAATCCTTCCCCTTCTTCAGTTACCTCTTTCATTTTCTACTTCTCCCTCTCTGTTCCTGGCCTCATGCCTGCCTTCACTGTCCCTCTGTCTCCCTAGCGTTCCCTCCCCAACTCCTTTTAACTTCTTCTGAAGCCAGGTCCAGATTGAAGAAAGCAAAATGGAGATGTGGGCAGCCACTGGCAGGACATGTGGGGTAGGTGAGGCCTGGCATCCTGTGCCCACGCCACTAAAGGACTGGCTCTGCCTTCTGGACATAAAGCTGTCCCCACCAGAGCAGAAGCGTCTTGGCGTGACAGCGACCCAGCTCTCGCTTTCACAGCCCCTCTGGGCAGACAGGCTTGTGGTGAGGGAGCTTCTCCCTTTCTCTCTCCCACTCCGCTGCCTCAGAGCCCCAGAAACTGCCCCTTTTCCTCTTTTTCCTCCTCACTCAGCCCTTCCTCCCCTTTGCTGCTTCCTTTCTGCCCTCAGCGCTCACCCTTTCTCCTCATTCACCTGGAGGCCTTCTCAGGGAACAGGGGAGCAGGACTGGAAGGAACGGGCTGAGAGCAAAGGCCTGGGGCGGTGGGGTTCCTGCTGCATCTGGATGGGCCCTGGAGGAGAACATATCTCTCAGCCGCTGCCCAAGGGGCACAGAGCATGTGGGCAGGATGTCCCTCTGTGGTAACACCCAAAGCTATTTGCATAATGAGGGGGCTCTCCTGCACACTGTACAGGAATGAGGCCTGCTCTGACACGCCCCCGCCTCTGCCGGGCCTCTTGCTGGACCTCTGGCTCCATCAGTCTTTCTGTCTCCCTCAAGCTCGTGGGCTCTCCCTGGGCCTCGCCTCTGTTTTGCTTCTGTCTCTGGCTCTGTCTGCCTGTGACCCTCTCTCTTTACTTTTGTTATCAACTCTATCCCTCTCTTTTTTCCTGCTTCTATTTGATCTGTACTGCTGCCTCTCTTTTTCCTCCCTTAACCAGAAATCGTTGAAATGGGGGAAACCCCCAGGAGGATGGGAGGAAGGAGAGATGCACTGAGATGAGTGAACTTGGACACAAGGAATTTGTTTACCTGGGCAGGGGAACGTGACAAGTCTTCCAAGTGTGGCAGGAAGAGGCCTGGACTGGGAGTCAGGAGACCTGGGCCATGGTTGCACCCCAGAGTCTGAGGAGGTCATGACCTCTGGACATTAGTTTTCTTGTCTGTAACAACATAATGACTCCAGCTTTTTCTTTCTTCTTTTAAAGATTTTATTGGGGAATTGGGGATGGGAACAGTGTTGGGGAATTGGGGAAGGGAACATTGTGTTTTTCCAGGATTTATCAACTCCAAGTCAAGTTGTTGTCCTTCAGTCTTAGTTGTAGAGGGCGCTGCTCAGCTCCAAGTCCCATTGCCACTTTCAATCTAGTTGCGGGGTAGGGGGGGCACAGCCTACCATCCCATGCAGGAATCAAACCAGCAAACTTGTTAAGAACATGCGCTCTCACCAGCTGAGCCATCCGGCTGCCCATTGGCAGCTCAGCAGCAGCTCAGCTTGGGCACAGTTCACTGGCCCATGTGGGAATTGAACCAGTGACCCTGTTGCTCAGAGCTCACACTCTAACCAACCGAGCCACCTGGCCGGCCCGGACACCAGCTTTTTCTTAACAACTTTCACTTTGTTGCCCCCTATGCAAGGAGTTGTAAAACTGTGACGGTCTGGCAAATGTGAGGTGTCAGAATAAGTAAGGACTGGAGGGACCCCACAGCCAATTATTGAATGTAAAGGCCTAAGGACTAGGACTCAGGGCAGGTGGATGACTTGCTTTTCCTCTCTGGTGAGGACAGAATGGGAAGAATTAACAAGGAGCAGGATTGAGGTTAGGGAGCAGGAGTTAATTGACCACCAGGAATGGGCATGGGAAGACAAGACATCATCTTCCATCCCTTGTTGGAGTGTATGTGAGCTCCATGCTGGACCAGGCATTCTACAGGGACCATGAGATTCTTAGGAGACCTCTCTTTTTTCTCTTCCCAACTGCCTCTGTTTTGGGTGCTAGAAGGTGCTACTTCTGCCCTGGAGAACTCCCATCCTAATGAGGAGGCCCTGATAACCTTCCTTTCCCTCTCCCACCCAAGCACAGAGACAGAAATAAAGAGAAATGAAGAAAGGCCAACCAAGCCCCTAGGTATTGCAGGAACAGGGCTTATGATGGTGTCCAGTGGCTTGATTCAATCAAGGAAGGCTTCCTGGAAGAGAAGAATATAAATGGGAACCATAGTTGGAAGAGTACCTTTTTAAAAAGCTTGCAAGTCAATAGGGAGAGCCACATCAGTGGGGGAGCTGACTGTCTTGTTTCGACTGCACGGTTGGTGTTAAGGGTGTGGGCCTTTGTAGCCTATTTGGGCAGATGAGGGGAGCAAGGAAAGTCCCCCAAAATAAAAGAGATGAAAGATTAGTCTGACCGTTTCTTTCCCTTCCTTGTCTCTCTTGAATTCTCAAACTACCTGCAACCTGCAGCCTTAAGGACACAATAATGAGGCAGGACATTTGTCACATCTTCCTCTGCTTACCTTCGTACACACAAGTTTTGCTCATGGTAGTCTGGGGCCCACTCACTGGGCAGGGCAGAGTCAAGAGTGGGCTGTGCCCAGTGCTCAGTATCTGTCCAGTGCCCAGTTAGCCTTCCTGTACACAGCCAACCTCGTCAGCTCCCCCCACCAGCAGCCATATCCCTCCAACACCGCCCACACCCCAGGCTAGCCTTCTTCACAGAATGGCTTTCCATTATTCCTGCAGCAGGGCTTTGAGAAGCTGCCTCCCACCCCCCTGAAGACACAGACACAGATATAATATAGATCTACAGACGTGCAGCTCACTCATTATTCACGGTGATAACAACTCGAGTGCAGCAGTGAGGAGCATAGTCCTGGTCCACCTCCCAGCCCTGCCATTGAACTTACTCTCCTGTCTCTGAGCATATTTGCCTAATCTCCCTGAGGCTCAGTACCTTATCCATAAATTGGGGTTAATGGTATTTACCATGAAAGGATTGATGAAATATACTTGATGATAAGGATTAAGTGACAGTGTATACACAAGACACTTTGGCTGACACTTGGTGAGCCTTCAATGAGTGGCAGAAATATTGTCTATCGTGTTACAGTTTACACATGTCTTTACATCGTGGATTTTACTTCCCCTTCACAATAACAACCCTGGGGAATGGGTGTTAATGTTCTTTTTGAAATTTTACAAACAAGGAAACTGAGGCCACAGACACATGTACATATCGATATGCAAATTGGTCACAAACCCTAAAGCTTTGTTCATGGACATACACGTGGAAACATGCTGTCGAACTGATGGCTGAGCGGACACCTCATCGGCCTAGTTTCCTTTGCCCCAAATGTGGAGAGAAATGTGGGCTGGTGACCGAGGTGACAGATGGACCGTCTTTCCCTGAACAAAGGGAAAAGGCCAAGCTCACGCAGGAAGGGAGAGCTAATGGGAGGAGAAGCCTGCCCATAGGAGGGATTCCTCGTATCTGGATATGGTATCCCTCCATCCTCCCCACCCCCTGCTAAAAGCACAAGCGGAGGCTCTCCAGGACTTCCTCCTGGGTGTGTCAGCAAGGCATGACCTTGAGGGTCCCAGATGGACCAGGAGACACTGACTGGCAGCTCTTCATCCACGTCTTTCTACCTTTCTCTCCTTCCCACCCCATTTCCAAATCTGCACCCATCTGGCCCTGGCGCCAGGTGCACCAGTGAGCAAAGAGGAGAGCCAGGGATTCAGTGGATGATTCACTAGCCAGGAGCTGGAGACACTGCTGGCTCTTGTCCAAGTACTAAAGCAAACACATTCCACACGTCACCCGTGCCCTACACATTACAGTCCATATACGATGCCTCATCTGACCTTCATGAGGGCCCCGTAGGCAGGCACTTTTATGTCTCTGTTGAAGAAACCGACTCAGTGACTTGAGAGACTCAGCCAACATCACATGACAGGTAAATAAAGGTGCCAGGATTTATAAAACCAGGGCAGCCTAATTCTAAATGTCATGCTTTTCTCACTCTACAACTCTGCATGCACAAGTGGAGCAGAACGATGGGACAGGCTACAAGTCATTTCTTTCTCCTATAAACCCCAGAGTAGAGACCATCATTTCATAAACTTTAGGACATCCCTGCCCACCATTGTACTCCATTGGCCTCCCAGAGTCCACTCTGAAGAGTTCCCTTGGAGAGCCCCCTCTGAGTCTTTCCCAGCCAAAACCAACAAAACCCTTATTTCTAGCCTGATGAACACTTAAGTAGACCAGAAAGATTATAATCAAAATTTGTCTGCCTTTATCTCATTAGTCATTTATTCAGTAATTCAGTTAATATCACCAAGGACATGTTCACCACCAAGTGCTGAGCTAGTCACTGGGGCTTTAAGAGGAAATAAGCACCCTCTGCCCTCAGGGAACTTACAGTCTGATTCAAGTGAGCATTTAGAAGTCTGTTGGGATAGGACAAGGAGAGGCCTCCTGATTTCCTAGTAGCAGACATCTGCAATTCAATTCCTTCAGTACATTGCAAGAGCCTACTTTGGCCATGTTCTGGGCACTGGAGACTGTAAATATTAGTGAGGCAGGGTCCCTGCTTTTCCAGGAATCAGGGTTCGGGAGCAGGGGGCGGGGGGGGGGGGGGGGGGGGGAGATGTGGATAATCACCTTAAGTAACCCAAACATGAGGTACATGGCGTGAGGAGCTCTGAGTGACTTGCCAGGACCACTGAGGTGGTGGTTTGGAGCGGGGCGGGGCGTGGCATGGAAGGCCCTTGTGCAGCAACTGGGATGCGAACAGGATGGGTAGCAAGCACTTCAACAGAAGCCCTGAGGGAAAGGAGTAGAAGCGAAGATGAGGTGGTGAGAGGGCAGGACTTGGCCTGAGGAGCCCTAACTAGCAGGCTGAGGTGCTTGGAACTCATGCGCATGGCAGTTGGTAGCCATTGAAGGTGTTGGAACAGGGTAGTAGCACAGTCTTAGCTGTGCTATAAAGAAAATAACCTGCCAGCAGTGATGGGTGAGTTGGAGCCAGCAGGCACTGGAGTCAGAGAGTCCATTTGCGCAGCTGCTGTAATGGACCCACTCACCTGGCTGCGCTAGGGCAGAGCACAGGCAGGAGGGAATGGATGGCGGAAGCTCCACGGAGGTAGTTACCTTTCTGTGCCAGACCCTCCGAGGTAGGAGCTGCACTCAATCCCTGAGATAGCCTAGCCCTTTCCTAATTTGAGGCCACTCCCCTCATCTATATGTAACCTTAGCAATGGCAAGGGATGTCGTACCGGGATATGGTACAGGCTGTTGAGGGCCTTGGGTGACGCCCCCACGGGAGCACAGATCCACTGACTATATTAGGGGGTAAGGATGGCACCGCCCCCCAGGGGTGGGCATGCAGAGGGAAGCGAGCCTCCGGAGGCAGGGGTTTTGGTCATCAGGGTAGTGTTGTCTGAACCCTGGACTGACTCTCCTTTGCTCCGCCCCACAGTCCCCCCGGAAGACACCAAGATTGATGGAGGTCCTGTGCTCCTGCTGCAGGCAGGCACCCCCCACAACCTCACGTGCCGAGCCTTCAATGCCAAGCCTGCTGCCACCATCATCTGGTTCCGGGATGGGACACAGCAGGAGGGCGCTGTGGCCAGCACGGTGAGACCCTACCTGCTCCTCCAGCTCCTCTTGGGCCTCGTCCTAAATCACCTTTCCTTTCCCACATGGGTCTGACCACAGACTCGGGGGGCTGCAGATGTGAGAAGGGGTCTTACAGGTCATCTGGTCCGACCCTCTCACTATACAATTGGGAAGATTGACGCCCAAAAAAGAGAAGTGAATTCTCAGGTTCATGATACTATTCAGAGGCTGAATGGAGACCAAGAATAATAGTAATAATAGCTATGTTGATGAAGCACCTACTGTGTGCCAGGCACTAACTATGTATGCTAAGCTCTTTGTGGACAGTGTCTCTTAATCCTGACAGGAGTTTCATAAATTAGGTGTTATTTCCAACACACAATGAGGAAACTACTGATGGTCAGAGAAGTTGAGTGACTTGCCCCAGGTCACACAGCTGGCATGCGGAAGAGCTGGGGTTTGTACCTGGGTACAGGTACAGACTGTGCTCTCCCTGCTGAGCACTTCGACCTCCTTTCCTCATCCTCTAGTTGGCACCTTTTCTCAGTCAGCCCAGCTGGGGAAGCCGGGATCGTTGTGTACATTTCGTAGGTGAGGAACTATAGCAGAGAAAGACATCAAGCGACTTGCCCAGAATCACATGGCAAAGTTGACAGTGGAGCTGGAATCAGAATCCAGATCTCCTGTTTGGAGTTCTTCTGCCATCTGGGGGCTTTCAAACATATGTGTACCCAGCCCTTTGCTAGGTGCTGCAGGAGACACTTCTCATTGTGGGGAGATGTTTCTCCCCACAGTGTCGCTCACCTGTGTGCCTTAGAGGGCGGCCCCAGGGAGAACCTGGGTTAGCTCTGCCCTTGATGCCTTGGACCATTCACGTCTCTCTGGTCTTAGTTTCATCATTTGACAAATGAGAGTTTGGCTTCAGTGGTGCTTAAGTTTTCACCACTCTGTTATCTTTTCCTCTAAGATTACATGTATTGAAATACTTTGGCAAGCAAACAAGCTGATTTGTTAATGGTCACTTGTCATCCACCCCCCTTTTTTAATATTCCTTAAAGACCATGGTGCTGCAAAGCAGCAGGAGGGAGCCACTGTTACTGCACTGGGCTGATTCTGCTGTGGCCCAGGAGAGATATGTGTATTGCTGTCAAAGTGCAGGCCTTACTTTGGCTAATTATATGGTTTGTCTTAGGCAGTTTGCAATTAGGAAAACCACCCCAAGGTTCCTTTGACAATGGTTAGGGATCTCAGGTTGGATACCATGGAGCCAGTTAGAGACTGAGCCTGAGTCCTTTCCCTGCCCTCGAGGAGTTTATGGTCTAGCAGGAGAAACCCAAGGTTGGGAATATCCAGACATGGTGCCTAAGAGGCATGGCGGAATGTGCCTAGAGCCATGTGCAGGACAGACTGCCTGCGAGACAAGTTCAGGCTTCGAGAGAGTACTGAGGGCTGTGATGGCTAAGGAAGCCCTTGCAGAAGAGGAGGGACTTAAGCTGAATTCAGAGAATTCCAGGAATAAGGCTCAAAACCATGGGGAAAACTGCTACACACAGAGTGAACTCTAATGCAAACTATGGACTTCAGTTGGTAATAATGTATCAATATTGGTTCATCAGTTGTAACACATATCACACCAATGATTCATGTTAATGGAACTGTAGGGTAGGGTAGGAGGGCATATGGGCATTCTGTGTATTTTCTTACAATTTTTCTGTAAAGTTCAAACTTATCTAAAAAATAGTCTACTAACTAAAGCCAAAACCTGCGTAAGAGATTGGGTCTGGTGGAGGAGGCTGAACTTCAGGTTAAAGTGCTCCAGCACAAGCCCAGTTCAGAGTCGGGTCACCTTGAGATCAGAGGAGGGGGCTTTTAGTTTGACCATATCTCCCACCCTTGTCCCACCCCAGGAACTGCTGAAAGATGGGAAGAGGGAGACCACCATCAGCCAGCTGCTCATCAACCCCACAGACCTGGACATCGGGCGCGTCTTCACCTGCCGGAGCATGAACGAGGCCATCCCAAATGGCAAGGAGACTTCCATCGAACTCGACGTGCACCGTGAGCAGGGTCCTCGGGGGGAGCTGGAGGGGTGGGGTGGGGTGGGGAATGTGGGCACCCTTGGAGAAGCACAGAAAAATCCTCCAGGGGCCCCAGGACAGATGCTCACTTTCTTCATCCTGTGAAGATTCCTGAGTTTGACCTGTGGGCACTGAGGGCTGGTGAAGAGACCTCAGCTATGAGTTGGGCAGTTCCCGGGGCTAAACCAGTATGTGGCTTTGGGCAATGATTTAATCTCTCTGAGCCTCAGTTTCCAATGTTATATACGTGCAGAAAATAAATACAGGCATACAATCCCTTATCCAAAATTCTGAAGTAAAAGTGATTTAGTCACAAAACCTGACCCAAAGCTCTTTGTCATCTTTTCTGTAACCCACTTAATCTGAATAGTCGTACGTTTCACTGCAAAGGTATTAATATATGTTACTATGGGGTGTTGTAAGACACTGCTGGGGGTTTTACATAGTAAATGATCTATGCACACCATGTACCCTTCTAAAATTTGAAAAATTCCAAATTCTGAAACACATAGCTTCAGGGGTTTCAGATAAGGGATTGTGGGTGGACCGGTACCTGCTTCTCAGGATTGTCAGCATTAAATGAGATATAGCATAAGAGCATCTAGCGTGGAGTATGCAGGCTGGTCTGTGTTCAATCAACTACCTCTGTCTTGGGCAGGGTGGGAGTGTGGGCAGCAATTGGCAAGATACCGCACCCCCATCCCTTTTAGTGAGTCAAGCAGCAAGCCCACACTGGCGCCTAGTGGCCACCGTTGGCCATTACACCCACTGACTGATGTGTGCCTTCGATATCGTCCTCGGTAGTTCACCCTAAGACAGCCCTCCACCAAGGGTCGGCAAACTGCGGCTCGCGAGCCACATGCGGCTCTTTGGGTACTTCCCTCTCAAAAGTTGGCCGACCCCTGGAAGAGCCAATCCTGTTATTCACAACAATTTTAAAATTATTCGAGAGCCATAAATATATTTTTACATAATCACCATTATGTGAATAATATCCTTTAAGATTTTTATAAATGAAACTATGATAGTTTTATTTTCATTTTCAATTTTACTTCCGAGCCTGTGGCTCGGCTGGCAAGCCGCAGTTTGCTGACCCCTGGCCTAGAGGCTCCGTGGGGTAAAGGTGAGGAAGGCAGCTTGTCTATTGGAACTGGCACACTGCAAACTCAAATTCCCAGGTCCATCCCCACACAGTGGTGGTGTCGGAGTATGTGCTAGGGAGAGAAAAAGAAACAAGGTACAGTAAAGACCCTGACTTCCTGTCCCCTGTTTTGCAGACCCTCCTACGGTGACCCTGTCCATTGAGCCGCAGACTGTGCAGGAGGGTGAGCGTGTTGTCTTTACATGCCAGGCCACGGCCAACCCTGAGATCCTGGGCTACAGGTGCGAGGAGCAGGGGCTGGGAGCACTCTGGGGAGGGTAAGGGAGAGGCCCTTGAAGCCAGGAGCGGGCTGCTGGGGAGGGCAGTGCCACTGGATGGGGGTGACAGGGCTCCAAGTCCTGACCTCTCTGTGTTGCCTCCTCCCCCAGGTGGGCCAAAGGGGGCTTCTTGATTGAAGATGCCCATGAGAGTCGCTATGAGACAAATGTCGACTATTCCTTCTTCACGGAGCCTGTGTCCTGTGAGGTTCACAACAAAGTGGGCAGCACCAATGTCAGCACTTTAGTAAATGTCCACTGTGAGTAGCTGCAAGCACAGGGGCGTCAACAGAGCTGGGGTGGGGACATGGGGTGGGGGCAGAGGGCAGGGGCCTGTAAAGGTTCCGGGTGGAGCTCGAAAGGCTTCGTGAAGCTGAGGAGACGGGGAATAGACACGGGGAAGTGGCAGGTCAGGAAGAGGCCTATTGGAGCTGACCCCGATGACACTGAAACCCTAACAAGCTGCTCCCTTCTACCTCAGTTGCGCCCCGGATTGTAGTTGACCCCAAACCCACGACCACAGACATTGGCTCTGATGTGACCCTCACCTGTGTCTGGGTTGGGAATCCCCCCCTCACCCTTACCTGGACCAAAAAGGACTCGAATATGGTAAGACACTTGCTCCCTCTCCTGGGCGCTGGGAGGAATGGGCACAGCCACCAGTGCGGGAGGGGCACGGTCACCAGCGAGGGAAGGAGCAGAGGAGATGCGGCATTATTTTTAAAGTTGAACCTGGTATATTTCTAGGGTCTTAGGATTTGGAGGAGAAAGACAGTGTTTGCAGTCAACCCCCACCCTCCTTGCAGTACATCTGGCCGGTTCAGTGGCAGTGGGAGGGACACACTGACCTATGTGCAGGAAGAGGGCCTGAGTGGAGGTGCTGGGGTTGCGAACGATGTGGGGAATAAATGCTACATGGGAAGGCAGGGGAGCTGAAACGGGTCACGAGAGAAAGGAAGTTTGAATTCTTTAGCACTATGGAGACCTGCATGAGACAGTGTGGGCCAAAATTTCAGGAAGGATGTCAGAGTGAAATTTCCACTAGAGCAGATCATCCAAGGAGGCTTCATCCTCTGTGACATGACCACGGCCTTACCTGCCTTCTGGCCCACCCATCTCTGCCCACAGACTGTGTGCAGAGATAGTGTGTTTAAGTGCCAACCTGTTGAGAGTCAGGGGAGGGACCAGACAGACCTGGGACCCGGTTTCCCTCCTGGGAATTCACTTGTGGCCCTTCCTGCTTTCTTTCCCATGCCTCCCATGTGGGGCCCCCACGGACCTAGGGGCCCAGGTCTCCTGGCTCCCCACCCGAGGCTGCTCTCTCTGCCCAGGTCCTGAGTAACAGTAACCAGCTGCTGTTGAAGTCTGTGACGCAGGCAGATGCCGGCACCTACACCTGCCGGGCCATCGTGCCTCGGATCGGAGTGGCTGAGCGGGATGTGCCACTTTATGTCAACGGTGAGCATCTTGAGAGGGGCTGGGCCTGGGTGGGCAGGTCCTGTAGGATCCAGCTGACCCTGACTGCCTCTTCTGCTTGCAGGGCCCCCCATTATCTCCAGCGAGGCAGTGCAATATGCCGTGAGGGGTGACGGTGGCAAGGTGGAGTGTTTCATTGGCAGCACACCGCCCCCAGACCGCATTGTGAGTGCCGGGATTGGCCGAGGGCGCGAGCATGGCCAGCTGCCTCCTTCTCTCCTCTGCACTTTCTCTGTCTGTGCTCTTCCACATCTCTACTTCCAACCCTCCAACTTCCTGTCCTTCTGTCCCTTTCCTGCTCAAATGCCACCTCCCCACCTCCTTGTTGTGTGGCCCTGAGCAAATAACTTCAGTGGTTTTAACCTCAGTATTGTCGTCCATAAAACGGGTGCAGCCATCCCACCCTAACAGAGTTGCTGTGAGAAGTAATTGTGCCAGCAGGTGTGGAAGGCCCTGGGGAGCCGCTCGCGGGACTCCTTGTCAGTTCCCGTTGGCTGCCTTTCGTGCTCTCTCTTCTCCCTCATGCCCTTCCCTTTCCTCCTATCTTTCCCTTGCTCCCTCCTCTTCCCTCTTCCTCTCCTTCCCACCCCACCCACGCGTCACGCCCCTCCCTTCTGCCTTCCTTGTCAACCAGCTCCCTCACCCCGCCTCTCCCCTCTCTCCCACACCATGAGCCATTAATTCCATCCATGGCCATTTAATGACCATTTGGCGAGCTCCAGGGCTGCCCTGGGATACTTCATTACCGCGGCCGCCCGGGCAGCAGGTGGGTTGGCTCCCGGGGGCTTTGCTTGAAGAGCAGGGAGGGATGATCCTGGAAAGGTGCCAGTTCTTAGGCGCTCTCCACCCCTAGGGCTCCACTCAGAGGGCAGGGACACAAAGTGGGGGCTGCCCCCCGGGAGGCCAGGGGTGAAGGACCCCAGGACACCCCTCTCTGGTGATAAGTCCTCCCCATTATGAGAGTCCGTGGCTGGGTCTCCAGAGACAGCTGGGTGGGTTTATGTGGGGTCAGATCTGGGTTGGCTAAAGATAAGGTTGAAGATTGAATTATGTGCAAGAAAACTTGAGCTTTGTCTAGCCTGGTCCTCTCACTTTACAGATGAGGAAACTGAGGCCCGGAGAAGGGAAGGGAGGCCACACAGGGACTCAAGGGAGCGCCAGGCCTGGAGCCCAGTGTTCTTCACGCCCCTATTTTTCTATAACATGAGGGGTTCCCAAATGCCAGTTCATTGGATCAGCTGCACCCACATCACGTAGGATCCTTATAAAAATAGAGATTCCGGGACCTCTCCCCGGGAGATTTCTATTTAGGAGATAAGCCCCTGAGAATCGGCACTTTAAAGAATGTCTCTAGACATACCTGAATGTTCCTGACATATGTCTCAGTCATGTTTAGGAGCCACTGCTTCTCCTAGACTGGCGGTTCGATGCTAAGGTTTGAAGCAGCAGGTGTGACTTAGGTTTGTTGCAGGGTGAGTGTTGGGCTGGGCTTAGGGGTACACAGGGCACATGGGGTAAGGATACCTTGAAGGTGGGTCAGGTGTTCCTGCCATCTGCCCCTTCCTTACCCCCTCCTGCCCTTCCCACCCCAGGCATGGGCATGGAAAGAGAACTTCCTGGAGGTGGGGACTCTGGAACGCTATACGGTGGAGAGGACCAACTCAGGCAGTGGGGTGCTATCTACGCTCACCATCAACAACGTCATGGAGGCCGACTTTCAGACCCACTACAACTGCACTGCCTGGAACAGCTTTGGGCCAGGCACGGCCATCATCCAGCTGGAAGAGCGAGGTGACAGCAATGTTGGCTGGCAGCCGGGGCCAGGGCAGCCTGGGGATTCAGCTCCCTCTTTTCTCCCAGTGCCAGACCCTGAGGGAGACAACTCTATCTTGGGCCTCCCCACCAGAACCTGGCCTTGTTTCTCAGCTGGGGAAATCCACTCACTTTTAAATGTTTATTGAGCATCTGCTATGTGCCAGGCCCTGCGCTAGGGGCTGCAGAGACCAGTGTGAACAAGACATAGTCTCTGCCTTCAAGGAACGTTAGTTTAGTAGAGGAATTTACAGAGTGGCAGCAAACGACTTCAGATGGAGAGATGTCAAGTGGTCTGTGGAAGGGAATAACACTACCCGCATTATTGGGTAGGTGTGAGGATTACATGAGACAATCCTTATAAAATACCTGGCCTATAATAGGTACCCAGTAAGTTTTGGCTCTCCATCGCTTCAAGAATCCTTAGTCTGATAGGAGACACGTGTTCCCTCCCCTAAGGCACTTCTAGCATGACAAAAAGGGCATTACCTTTGACTTTTTGGGAAGCTTCCAAAAGCCTGAAGAGGGAAAAGGATTTTTTTTTTTAACTAGGCATTTGACATAGGAGATAGAGGGAAATAACTGGGGATCCACTTAGATCTGTCTTAGCTGAGGTTGCCAGCAAAGGAGTGGTATGGAAGAAGACAGTAGCTAGAGTAAGATGCTGCTCAGCAGGCAAAGCTTTCTGGAGGGGAAGAGCCTTACACAGATCTGATCCATCCAGAAAGGTCCTTCTCAGCTCTGGGGAGCAGGGGCAACCAAGGACTATTTAAGCCCTGGGTGGGTGGAGCAGAGATGGGGCAGGTGGTAAACGTGGTCAGAGTACACATGGCAAATTGAAGAGTTTGCAGACAGCTGACCTCAAACAAGAGCCCAGCCCAGGAAGGAGAGACCAAGCCTCACAGGAAGGTGGGCTGCAGGAGAGGGACACAGGGACCACCAAGGCCAGGGTCAAGTTGATGCCCCAACTGCCGGGATGAGATGTGACCCGCCCCCTTCCTCCATCTAGGTGAAGCTCAGGCCTAAACCCACACGCGATGCAGACCTTCCTCTCCAGTCCCCTTGACTTAAACCAACCCTGTACCCGATCCAGGGATGCTAGTGGAACTTGTGGCCAGCCTGGCCTTCAGCCAGCACTGAGCTCAAAACCCGAGGGTGGCTCCTTCCTTACCTCCTCCTTTTCTTCCTCACCTGAAGAAGTGTTACCTGTGGGCATCATCGCCGGGGCCACCATCGGCGCGGGCATCCTGCTCTCCTTCTTCTTCATCGCCTTGGTGTTCTTCCTCTACCGGCGCCGCAAAGGCAGTGAGTTTGGGCCCCATGGACCACAGCCCACTCCCACTGCTTCCAGGGCCACCAGTAGGCAGGGTCTCGGGGGTGGGGGGGAGCCTAGGAGGGTGGCATTTGCACTTCCTAGCCAAGGTGGGTCCAAAAACAGCCATGGTAGAGGCTGGCAGAAAGTATCCAATCTGCCTTTCCTTGACCCAGGTCGCAAAGACGTGACTCTGAGGAAACTGGACATCAAGGTGGAGACAGTGAACCGCGAGCCACTCACAGTACATTCTGAAAGGGAGGACGATACCTCCAGCATCTCCACAGCAACCCGGGTCATGAAAGCCATCTACTCGGTGAGGGTCCTGTCCCTCCCTGGCCCACCCCCCTCTTTACGCTCTTGGGACTGGCCCCACCCCAGCTCTCTAATAATCACTGTCACTCGCTTCTCCCTCAGTTGGCTTACCTTAGTCCTGCCAAATGCACACACGCACATGCTCACACAATCATACACGCATACACACGGACACACACGTGCACATGCACAAACACTCCAACTCGCTCCCAGGCTGGTTTCCCTCCAGCAGAGGATAGGCAGATGGGGCCCCCCCACAGGCTTTTGCCCCATCCTACCTCCACCCACTCCACAGAGTGTCAGAATTGGAAATCCCTAGAAGTTTTCTCATCCAACTGCCTCATTGCTGAGTCCCAGAGAGAGGCAGCAACATACCCAAGGTCACATTGTGTGTGAGTGACAAAATTGGTGCTAGATCCCAGGTCTCTGGCCTCTTCCCACTACATCCTAGAGCCTGCTGAGAGAAGATACAGAACTTGAGCCTGCCCGTGATCCCAGACCCTTCCTGTTAGTAGATGGCCTCTGGGGGTGGGGATGGGGTTGGCAGGGGGGGCAAGAGCAGGCCCTCCATCTCCTAATGCCACACAACTGCTGCTCTGCAGTCCTTTAAGGATGATGTGGACCTGAAGCAGGACCTGCGTTGTGACACCATCGACACCCGGGAGGAATATGAGATGAAGGTGGGAAAGTGGGAAGGGACCGAGGGCATGACGACTGGGTGGGAGCATAGGGTTCCGAGGGCCTGAGGGCGGAGGGGAGGGCAGTTTGGGGAGGGATGGTCAGGAGGTTTCTTGAAGGAGCAGAGGAGGTGGTGAGATATTGACAGGGGACACTGGGCAGAGCCTAAGGAGGAGGCCTCAGGGCCATGGCGAGTTTTGTCCCCCCACAAGAGGGAGCGCCCTCCTCCATCATCTTCTCTCATTGCCCCCAGGATCCCACCAATGGCTACTACAATGTGCGTGCCCACGAAGACCGCCCATCTTCCAGGGCAGTACTCTATGCTGATTACCGTGCCCCTGGTCCTGCCCGCTTCGATGGCCGCCCCTCTTCCCGTCTCTCTCACTCCAGCGGCTATGCCCAGCTGAACACCTACAGCCGGGCCGCAGCTTCCGACTATGGCCCTGAGCCCACAGCCCCTGGCCCTGCTACCACAGCTGGCACCGACACAACCAGCCAGCTATCCTACGAGAACTATGAGAAGTTCAGTTCCCATCCCTTCCCCGGGGCAGCGGGGTACCCCACCTACCGACTGGGCTACCCCCAGGCCCCGCCCTCTGGCCTGGAGCGGACCCCATTCGAGGCGTATGACCCCATTGGCAAGTACACCACTGCCACTCGGTTCTCCTATACGTCCCAGCACTCAGACTATGGCCAGCGATTCCAGCAGCGCATGCAGACGCACGTGTAGGAGCCAGAACCTAGCTGGGGCATCTCTGCGGGGCAGAGGAGAAACTGTTCCCTGACATTCAGGGGCGTTGCTCATTGCTCCTGTCCCCAACCAGCCTTCCTCCTCCCGCCGTGGCAGGTGGGGAGCCGGTCTCCTGGAAACACCCCACCTGAGGATGGTGCTCTGTGCATGCCCCAGCCTCCTGGGCCTGCCCTTCCCTCTTCTTCAGGAGGATGTGTCTCTTCTGACCTGTGCTCACACCTGGCACCAGCATGAGGACAGGAAAGTGAAGGTTGTGGAGAGCAGAGGGGGCACTTTTTAACATTCCCTTTTTATTCCACCCCTCTGGTCTTCCATAAACGTGGAGATGAGCAGGCTTTGGCCTAGGGGACATGAAGTATTGGGGTGAGTGGCTCTGGCACATGTAGGTGGAAACAGGATGGCCTGGCCAGTCCCTTTGTCATCTTCATTCATACCCTGATGCATCACTCCTTCCTCAGGACTGCAGAAGGGACCTTGGATTTGTTTTATGTCTGTCTACAGAATAGCCCTGGCACTGAGTTCAAGTCCAGTCATCACTCAGCTGAGATGAAAATGCCAGTCATCCAGGCTGCCCACTGCGGACACCTGTCTGTAAGCCTGCAGAGGGGTCCAGATGTCTCCAGTGGCGCTGCCCCTTTCCGTCTCCTCCACGGTGGGCTAGCCAGACAAGTCAGGGGGTTGTGATGGAGAAAGGAAAAGTCAGAACCATGATGTCCTGATTCACCAGCAAGACAGCTATGTGCTACCTAGCAGTTTCCAGAACCCACACTAGGGGGAGTCCACCCAAGCCCCCTTTCCAATCTGCCCCACTTCCTTGCTTGAATTCTTGAGCCTGCCTGGAGAGTTGGGTGAGTGTAGGTGTGCGATAGGATATTTTTTAAAGACAAAAAAAGAAAAAAGAAAACCTCAGTTGGAAAAAATAATAATAATAAAATCATAGGGATTCTCCCACCCAAATACAAGTCCCAGTGAAAAGGGGCATCTGTTCTCCACCAGATTCCTAACACCTTCCATTACTCTTTCAATCTCCAAGCACTTTGAATCCATTTTTAAACATTCAGGTGGTGAGACCTGTCTTGCAGGTGGGCTCTGACAGACTTAGGGAGAGGACCTGGCTCTCAGACCCCCTGTCCAACCCCAGAGCCCACAGCTGGTTAGAGGCCACCTTCCAGGGGGTGTGGGAGATGTTCTCCTTAGACAGGTTTTGGTTGATTGTCTTTTTTTCTTAGATCAATCATATTACCGCTTCCACTTTCAGTGCCTTGAGCTTTGGTTGAACTGCTATGTGTGGGCAGCTGTGCAGGGAGCAAGTATTGTGAGCCCCAGACATGCTGTCAAGTGTTTCAGAGTTTAGGGGACAGGCAGGTGAGGGGACCTGGAAAGGAAGGGGGCCTGGTAAGAGGAAGGGCAGACCGGGTAAGGTGGTGCAGAGGGCACTGCATTCTGCCGAGGCCCGTGCTGCCACCGCCCCCCCACCCCACCCCCACACACACACCTGTGCACCCACACATTCCACATGGCCCATTTTAGACACCACCTGCTGACCAAAGAGAACCAGCACTCCAAAGAGAACCCGTACCCCTGCCTGGCCTCCCCTTTCCAACAAGCAGGGTCTGGAGTGCGCTCCTGACTCACTCAGCCCAGACAGGGTGGTCGGTCCTCCCGTGCAATGCCCAGAATGCGCAACGCCCTTTCTTGCAATCACCATTCATTATTCATGTTCGCTTTAATGAGTTACATGCTCATCAGCCACGGGCCATCACCGCCCTTGCGGATGGGTCTGTGGGGTGACATTCTCTGCCATCTCCCTGCTGATAGGAATCAGCTAATGCCCAGGAAGAAAGCGCCAGTGTCTGCATCCTCCATTTCAGCAGGGGCAAGCCAGGTGGACCGACCCTTCCTGAGAGATGATCCAGGCAGGCTCCCAGCCATATTTCACCCCCGGAAGCTGACACCTTTCTGCGCAGTCCTTTTATGTGAGCTCAGTAAGTCCAGTTCAGGACGTGGGTTCTCTGCAGACAAATTCATGAATACTTTGATTATTTTCACAGAAACCAGGAGCCATTGGTAATCCAAACAGTTAAACTCTAAAGATGGTGGTTCTTTAAACAGGAATATTTTTAAAAAAACAAAAAAAAAACTTCTTATTGTTTGAGGTTTGGCCAGATTCTCATATTTCCTCCTTTTTTTGGTGTAAGTGCTGGACCCATTCTGCTAAAATGATGCAGAGGTGGGGGCCCAAGGTCATTAGGTAACTCAGCTAACGCTGCAGGGATTGTTAGTGTCGTGAAGCCTGATACAGAGCTACTTCACTGTTCTCTGTTAGTTAACACATTAACTGGGGCCTCCTGGATACCAAGCAAGCGGTGCTGTGCAAGACATAGGGAGACATCAGCCACCAAGGCCATCTCTGTCCGCTGCAACTGGCACTCTGGTTTGATTCGAATCTGAATTGGGACCTGCCTATTAGGCCAAATGGAACCACTTTTCTGGGGAATGGGAAGGTACCCTTTGGCACAGAGCTTTGTTGTCTAAGCTAGAGGCCTCCAGTAGGGTGTCTCTACTTGATGTGGTCACCTTGGTGGTCCTGACCACCTTTGACTGTCTTATTTTGGTCAAGGGGCTAGGAGTCAGGAGACCTGGGACCCCATTCTGAAGCTGTCCTTTACTGAGTGACAGCCTAACCTCTTCATTATCCCTGACTTTCTGGTTTAAAATGAGAGAGAAGGGTTGCACAAACCTAGAATTGATCTGCTCTTCCTGTATTTATTTGGTGAGGTGGAGGCGTCTGGCCATCCTTTGCAAGGAGCTGGGAACTGTAAGCTGAGGGGTGGAGGAGTTGAAAGTTCTTTTGAAAGGAGCTTTCACCACTGGCTTCCTTATCTTGTCAGAAGTATTATGAATGAATTTTTATTAGGAACCCCTTGACCCCAAACAGCAACAAAAAGCATACCCTAAAACTTCAGTAAAATGGATGTGGGGTTATCCTTTGGCCATTGGATAACTGTACTCCCCACTTAGAATTCTGACAGTTTTGCAAAGGTGTCTTTGGCCAGTGCAGGGCATAGTAACTCCTTCACTGTGTATCCAGGTTTCAGCCAACTTCCTCTGTGGGGAGAAATGGGTGTAACCACCGGCCACCCAAGTCTTCAGGAGCATTTTCCTGGCCCAGGGATCACTTACAAGGTGAAGACTGCAGACTAAGGTGTCTTGAGCCAGAGGGCAAGGTGTGAGTGCAGCTGACCCCTTTGCGAAGGAGCAAGTAGGAAAGGCAGCTGGTAGAGGGAAGATTGTCCCCTGCAGTTCTGACATAAATTCTGGATCTTGAAGAGGGTCTTGTGATTCTGGGTGAGCCATTGTTTATTTCTTTGAAGTGCACATTCCCAGGGATGTAATTGAAAAGGCATTTATTTTTTTGAAGAGGCTATAAAATGATCATTTAAATATGTCATTCCCTTCTCTCTCCTCCTCTCCGGGAGGCCAACCTCTTTCTAAAAGTCCTCACCTTTATCAGCTTGGTCCTGAGGTCCACTTCTGGACTGGTAGAGAGGACAGAAAGATGTGTGGCTTGGGAGATGGTGGGAAGGGCAGAATTCCATTTTCTTGCATCACTGTGAGGGAACTCCAGGCCCTGTTCCTGGAGAAATATTTGCTGCGCAGAAGTCACAGGCCATACTGGACAGTTCTGGTACGAGCCAGCCCTTAATAATAATAACTCCATTTGTATATAGATTTCACTCATTCCTACCAGTCTTCTGCTCCCACTGCTGGCTTTCTGATGGTCCCAACCAGTGGCCTTGTCAAGTGTTGGTGGGCCATGTGCTCGTCTGTTAGCTTCTGGAGATCTTCAGATGTTGCCTCTGGGAACACCCCTAACTCTGGGGAGAGAGCTACCAAGCTGCCAAAACAATCAAAATCTCCACACAATCTTGTTAGCAATAGTGACCCGCAAGATTGGGCTGTCTCCAATTTCACCAGAAAGAGGACTCCCTGTGGTCACATTTTCTACCCCAACCGTTCTAGAGATTACAAACTCCATTTCTGGCTCCAATTGAATTTTCTCCACCCAAACCCGAATAATGAATGGACCCATGATGGTAATTAAGAGAAGAGAGAAAAATATTTTTGTTAGGACAAACCATCGTAGATTTTTAGCAATGTGTATCTGTGTGTCCTTCACAACTTTTCCTATTCTGCCTTTTTTCATTTTTTTTTAAATATTATGTACTATATTTTTAGTCTCAAACACACTATATATTATATATATTTAATTTTTATATATATAAATATAAATGTTCTAAAAAGTACCATGTTTCGTGTTATTAATGCATGAGCAGCTCTAGTTACTTAAAAGCTTGCCTGATTTGGGGTGAAATGGCTCAAATTTGGGGGAAAAGATAGGAGATTTTAGGATTGAGATTGTAAACACTATTTGTGTCACTCCCAGGCCACGGGGCAAGCACATTTTTTTCACCGTTTTGTGACTTGCAGAACCCTGAGGCCAATTATGGCAGTTCAGGGACAAACAGCTCAAGGATCTGTGCTTTGGGAACACAGCATCAAATGTTCTGTGCCAAATCTGATTATGGGGATTGGTAAGGGGGAGACTGAATGTGAAATCTAGATCCCAAAGGATTTGGGAGTAGGAGAAGAAGCAGGATTAGTTTCGTTTATTAAAATGCAGTGGTTTGGGTAAAAAGCAAAGCTACTAGGTCTCAATCTTTTGAACTTGTAGTGAAGCAAAATGAAAAAAAGATGTATACACGCAGAGGCCATTCTGCTGAAAAATTCTAAATTCTCTTAGTTTAGTAGAGTTTGCAAATTTATCTTTGTTCATTTCACAGAAGAGGATAATTTAAAAATATATTTTTCAAATGTTTTTGAAAGCTATAAATCAGAGAAATACAAGGATTTCTCATTTTCCTCATCCATTTAACAACCAACCAAACTAAAAATGGTCCACAGTAGCCTTTTTGTACACAAGGGACATAGGACACAGTCAGAGACAGAGATAGGGATGTAAGAGTTGAAAAAACACTTTAAAGTTAATGCAACCCACTTCCAAGAAGGTTGGGGGTCATAGCCCAGAACTACCACTGAGGAAGGGGCAGGGAACAGTGGGGGCTACAGATTGTGTCCAGGACCAAGAGCTGGTAGGTCTCCCAAGGCAAGTCCAACCAGGATGGGAATGAGAGGCCCAGGTGCAGGGTGAATCTTGAAGATACAGCAAGGTAAGTTGAAATGGCACAGGTAAAACGTGGCATGATAGTTGGAATCCAGGAGCAAACAGAATAAAGTGAAACAAAAAATTGAGAAGAAATAAATTTGTGCAAACATGGAGGCCCAAGTGAATTCTGTTAGGCCAAGTACTATTAGGTGGGGTACTTCCTGTACTGTATTCACTTGGGATGCATTTTATTCCTCACTGCATCCCCAGAGCAGCACAGGACCAGGAGGTACCTTGGGACAAGTCTATGAGCTATATAGGGTACCACACGAGGTTCTAAGGGACCAAACCCACTCTCTAGGCACAAGACAGGCTGCAGGAGCTTGTATCCTGTATCCAGCCTCTTCCTGAGCCAGGGCCCAACCCCTCCCTTATGTCACCCTCAGACTGAGAATAAGTACCGTATTTCCCCATGTATAAGACGTACTCTTTTTTGAAAAATTTGGGGTCTAAAACCTGGGTGCATCTTATACAGTGGTTGTAGATCGTTGTCAAATCATTTAAGAAGTGTGGCATTTCAAATGCCATAGATGGAACTGAGGAGGAGGCAATATATGAAGACTAGTGAGTGATTTGTCATCAGACACAGAGGAGGACAAGCTAATGGTTGAGAATTTTGACAGTGATGAGGAGTTGTATGAATTTTATGATGAATAAAACTTGAGTTCAATAACTTTATGTAATACTTTTTTTTTTCAAATTTCGGGCCCCAAAATTAAGGTGCGTCTTATACATGGGAGCGTCTTATACATGGGGAAATACGGTAATAACACCAACAGCCCCTTTACCACCAAGCTTTGTAGAATTTTAAAAGCCACTCCTTTCTTGTGCATTTGTCTGCCTCACAGCAGGAGCTCCTGTCCCAATCACACACGTGCTCCTGTCTGCACTCTCCCACCAAAGTGTGAAAGCTCAAAGTCCCCAGGACACATTAGTTCCCAAAAGATCTCATCATTCAACCCCCCTTTCACCTACCCAACATCTCAACAGAATCAAATGGAATTGTGCTTTGTCTGGTGTACACCCTCGCACCTTCCTGCCCCTCTGTGCTTTTGTCCACGCTCTTCTCTCAGCCTGGAATGCCCGTGTCCCTTGACCTCATTTCCAAATTTTTCTTACCTTCCTCCAAGGCCATCTCCTCCAGGGAGCCTTGCCTGACTCATCTGCTCACTGTTTCTCTCTCCTGCGAAGTCCCAGGATAGATGGGCTGTATCTCGCTGACCTCACTTATAACTGTCTGCTTTGATTGCATCACAGGTTTCTGTGTATGACACATTAGTACTTCCCTTCTAAAATCAGGGCACTTAAAGGCAGAGATCGTGTGTCATTTATTTTAGTATCCTCATCACTCCTAACAGAGTGTCTGACATATAGTTGCTCAATCTATGTGCTGGAGGAATGCAGAGATGGAGGGAGGGAAAGGGAAGGAAAACAAATCCATAAATGCAATGCATAAAGGGAATTTAGCCTAGAGGAATTACATGCTTCATGAAGTGGTATAGCATGGTGATTAAAAGCATGGACTCAAGTCAGTCTGCCGAGCTGATCAACAACACCAGTAATCGCTCATATTGGTTTCTCTCTTTCTGAGTCCCCTGGCTATTAGGCAAGGCTTACCTGACTAGTTTTGGCCAATGGACTATACACAGAACTGACATGTCTACCAGACCAAAGCATTTAATTGCCAGGGTGAGACCCTTCGAGCTCTTTGCCATAGCGACAGGAGCTCATTTATTCCAGATGGTGCAGCTTCATAATATGGAGCCCCTCTCTGCCTGGGTCCCTGAGTGACAATGTGAAGCAGAGCCCCTCTGCCAACTCATGATGAGCATGTAATTTGAGAAAGAAATGATTTTTTGTTTTGTTAAAATACTGGAATTTTGAAGCTGTTTCTTACTGCAATAGAGTATATCCTATTTTGATTAATACAGAGCTTCACCATTTGCTCCTGCTTGACCTTGGGTAAGTTATTTTACCTCTCTGCATCTCACTTTTCTCCTCTGTGAAATGGACTAATAATAGCTCCTATCACATTAAAATGCTTAGCAGAGTTCCTAGCACCTGAGTACACAGTACATATTAGCTTTTGTTAACCTGGAGAAAGGTGGCCGTGGCATCCCCCCTTCCCCTTTGCCTCTTTCTTGAAAGATGTCAACAATTGCCCAGGGGTTATGAAAAGAGCATGAAATCTTCAATGAGAAGATTTAGGTTAAAATTCCAGCAGTGCCTCCTGGAACTCCTGATGCAGGGCAACTCAGCACACCTTTCCGAGCTACCTTTTCTGATCTGTAAAATGTTGAGAGCACTCAAGCGCTCTTTGTAAATTGCTAAATGCTATTTAAACCTGAGTTAATTACTTTGGTCTATTAATACTGTACTACCCCACCCCCACTCCATCCCCACCACGCAGCATCCCACTCCACACAACTCATTGCCACAAACATACCCCGACCCCTACACACGCCCACTATAAGCTGGCAGCTCTAGCAGTGACCTAATATTAGAAGAATGTGCCCATCCAGCTGGGCACAATAGAGCCCATCTTGCCAGTCCCCAGTGTTCTAAAACCAAAAGACCAGCTCTTTGCAAAGCAGGACCCTGGGGGAGAAGAAAGATCACTTCATGGACACTCACTTTCCCATTTCCTTTATTCATTGTAATTAGCTACACAGAGGCAACCTCCCAGGGAGAGCAGAGCCATCAACTCCTAGAACTGAACGAGGAGCTTTGTCTTTTTTTCCTCTCCACATAATACTGCTCTCTTGGTGGTCGCTATGCAAATACATCCTGCATTCATTTGCAAGCTAGGGAATCTTTCATATTTGGAGGCTCAGATTAATGTTCCGCCTCCCCCAAAGAGACACTGGTTTGGAACTTTAACATGTAAATACTCCTGGTCTGGCCCCCTAGTTGTGCTGTAGCCCGGGGAATGACCAAAACCTAGTCTTCTCAGAGCCCTCACTAAAATAGATGCTTAACTGTGGATAATACAATCTTTAAAACTGAAGGCACCTCTGGGGCCACCTGGTCCAACTATGGAAACAATGTGAGAGCCCCTCTTCAGCGTCAGAAACAAATGGGCTCTGTCTGCATCAAGACCATCAGGGGACCAGAAAGTAGGTGGCTTTTTATGGAGTGTGGACTTGGGACCCTGAATATTTGGGCTTCCCTCCAGCTTCTCCATGCACTAGCTCTGTGCCTTTGGAAAAATCATTTGACCTCTCTGGGCCTTGGTTTCCTCATTGATAAAATCATTCCTTCATTCATGCAAAAAATATTTATTGAACATTGACCATGTGTCTGGTACTATTCCACACCCTGGGATACAGCAAGAAGCAACATCAAGTCCCTGCTGTCATGGCACTTAGACTACAGTGGTGGGAGAGACAAGAAACAAATAAATGTATGTCAGATAGCGGTAAGTTCTCTGGAGAGACACAGGGCAGTGTAAGGTACATGACGGGCGGGGATGTGCTATTTTATGTTGGGCGGTCAGAGAAAGCCTCTCAGATAAGAGGACAGAGAAGTTTGGGGAAAGAATATTCTAGGCAGAGGGAACAAGTGCAAACACCCTGAGGCAGAAATGAGTTTACAGGGTTGTGGACCAGCAAGAAGTCTGGCTGCAGAGAGGAATGAGAGGTGGTAGGAAATCTTGTTAGAGAGGTGGGATAGAAATCCTGTGAGGATTTGTAGGCCATTAAAAGGACTTTGGAAATTATTCTAGAATGGGAAGATGTAGTAAGTCAAGCTATATGAAAGTGCTGTTTTTGTGGGTCAGAAATGGTTGAACATCAACAATTTTATATGGTTCAACGTAATAGATGTAAATATGCAGTATTATTAATTTATTATTACCACTTCAAAGAACAGGCTTTTCTATTATCTTGGCGGGATTAATCGGATGAGATTTCTTACTTCTATTGAGTGTGAATCTGCCTCCTTGCAATTTTCACCCAATGGATATAATTATCACTTCAGGGAAATGCTATGGGGTGGGGGGGAGGTGGTGGAGGCAGGGGGAGTGCTCCCCTAAAAGGCTCTTTTGATATTGAAACAGTTGACATTATGTCATGTCTCTTCTGAGAAGCCCTTTGTCTGAGTGAAATATTTCTGATTCTTAAAACTATTTCTTTTATGACCTGGTTTCCTGACTCATTCTCATCTTGCTCACCCTGCCTTCTGAGTTTTGAACAATTGGTAGGATACGGCAACATTTCCCACAGCGCCTCACTAGTCTAAGGGAGAGTTTCCCACCTCAACCCAGTAAGGTTCTCTGTGCTCCTTTACCTCTTACCCTTCAATAAATATAGACACTGTCTTCTGGCTCTTCCCCCAGGTGGGAGTGGTGGCCCCTGAGTCTCCCAATGGCCCTGAGAGCCATGCCCTGCACTTCAATGGGAGATAGTGCCAGATTTTCAGACATACACCCCTAGGAGATGGAATTAGAAGAGTTCCCAGGTCCAGCAGCATGGCTATGGTCATGCCCGTCACCACAACCTAGGTCCTTTGGGTGTCCCAAGACTTGGAGTGCTCTGTGTGATGGACCCGCTTAAAAGTTTTTAATAGTGGGTCTGGTATCACAGAGAACTAGACATCTCTGGTTTAAAAATCAGGAAATATAGGTTCTAGTCCAAGTTCCATTTATTAGGTATGTGATCCTGGATGAGTTACCAAGACTGAGTCTCAGTTTTCTTATCTATAAAATGAAAATAATTGCACTACATCATTAGTTAGACTTTAACTAAAATAACACAACCAAAGCATTCCTTTTAAAATGTAAATCACATCACATCACTCTTTTGCTTCAGATCTTATGGTTTCCTATTCCGCTTAAAATAAAATCCACTCTCTTTTCATTTCCTACATGCCCTACCTTACCTGGCTCCTCCCTACCTTCTCTCCATCCTTTGTCGCTTAGCATTCTAGCTTCACTGACCTTGCTCTCTGTGACATTCTATCATGAAGGAAAACACTAGACCCCTTCCTTCAATGAAGTTTGGGGATGCTCAGGATTGGAAAGACGCTAACATTTATTAAGTAAGTGATGTGCCATGCATGTTCATAAACGTGACTACACGCAATGTTTAGAAGAATGGGCTTCTGAAGCTAGACCTGAAAGGGACCCCTACCTAGTCTCCACCCCAACACCCAGTGGGCCAGCTCAGAGAAAAGCTCAGCAAATAAACCAAAGAAACTTCCGGCCTCAGAGCTCCCATGGCTCTAGCTCGCTCCTTCTAATAACCTAAAGGGCTATTAACAGTCTCTTCACTTATTAAAACAATCTTTTTAAATGTCTGGCCCTTTGGTTCTGGCTACATGCCACAAAAAGAAGCTGGAGTCCCAGATCTCCCTTTGAAAGGGCAGCCCCTCAACAAGGTAGGAAAAGACAGACCTCATGGCTCAAGAATTGTCCCTTTCTTATAGGGGGATACAGACCCCCAGCACCGGGCACAGGTTCCTCTTGGATTTGAAATCCCCATTGGGGGTGAAAGAACCTCAAGGCCAGTGTAGAAACACTGGGAATCAATGTTTAAAAGAAAAGCCTGGTATCAAGTTCAGGCCCATGGGCTGGCTGTGCTGGTCTGCTTCAGGGATCTGAGGTCTGTTAATAATGCTGAAGTTTCTGGAGGGCAAGAAAGAACCCTCCCATCTTTTATCTGTCAAAAATCAGAGAATTTCTATGGCCAGAATGGCATTGTAAAAGGCAGGGGATGGGACCACTGATCCCCGAGTCTCCTAAGCGCTAACATCAGCAATCCATGACTCTGATGTGTTTTAGGGATGCCAAGTGGGTGGCAACTTAGCAACCTGGATTTTCAGGAGAGGACACTTTGAAAGGTTCTGCACCAGTTTTCCATCAGAACACATGGCCTCCGTATCTGTAATGTCTGTGGCAAAGGCAAAGATTTAGTGTTTTGTCCCTAAGGCTGTCCCACTGCAGATTGTTTCCTTCACACTTGGCATTGACTCGGCACAACATCCCTGACTCCTTCTAGGTCTCCATAATCATAGAAAACGAGACTTGACTCACTCTTATTTAAAGACTTGCTTAGGAGTTACCTCTTCAAGGAAGGTCTCTACCCACCATATGTCCTACCTACCATCCCTTCCGTGTCATCTCATAGTGCCTGCTCCTTGCCCCTCTCCATATGCCCAGTGCAGTTTACCAAGGTACTGACAGTTTAAACAGGAATTGTAGTACCAGCTGTAAAAGAAATTCTTCCTTCTTTCCATAATATGGTGCCCTCTAGCTAATACCCAATCTCTTTCCTCCCATTTGCAGCCACGTTTCTAAAATTCCATATTCGGCTTCCTCACTTGTACCGTCCCCATCTGAACGCACTACATTCTGTCTCCTGCCAAACCTCCCAAACAGAGCTTTCTCCAGTCATCGAATTCCATGGCCACTTTTCAGTTATTTTCTTCTGTTACAGGATCTTTTTTTAAAACAAAGGATAAATCCGGGCTTTCACACAAATATAAAATGAACATGAGTCTAAAATGGTCTTTAATCCGTTAATTAATGAGAGATCCAGTACAATGTTTCAACTGGTTCAAAGGAAAATTCAAAATACCACGCTTACATAGGTCAACCAGGAATTCTGAAATGAATTTACAAATACAGAGGGTGCCAAAAAAATGTATACACATTTTAAGGAAGTAAAGCTGTATTAAAATTGTAATACTCAATATATACTCATAACAAAAGATGAATACAAGTCACGTTTGACTTCTGCAATTACAAGAGGTGCTCAAAGTGGTTACCATCAGTGTCCAGACAATTTTTATTACGGCAAACTACTACTTGAGCAACGTTGACCAAAGTGTCCGCTTGCATACATTTTTTTGAAACCCCAGGTAGATGTAAAACTGGTTAGTCCACCAAGGCACTAAGCAATTTCATTCACCATAAACAACTAATTTGCATTTCTATGGACAAGAATCATCTTTATTACCAGTTTTCTACAATTTACAGGATTGTAAAATAGCTGATAGACAATGAAAGGCAGAGATAACCTTGATGAATAAGTTAGACAGGACATCTAATAACCTTTTAGTCCCTTTGAAGTCTTTCCTGACATTTCCTTAACCTTTTTGCAGCATTTAACACTAGTGACCATTCCTGAAACTCCTCCTTTTGTTATGTGGTGTCACCTTGGATTTCTGACCACCCAGTCTCAGCAGAAGAGGCCTCCTCTTTCTCTATCTATCCCTTAAATGTAGCTGTTGTCCAGTTGTTTGTCCTGGACCACCGTCTCTCTCTACCCACACTTTTGAGGGTAATCTCATCAATTATTTTATCTTGAAGCCACCAAGGTTATGCTGATGACTCTCAAACCTCTATTTCCTGCACAGCTTCCTTCTGGCTCCAGATTACATTTGTTTATATTCATTCCCCAGCACCTCAAAATGCAACATGCTCTACCTATAAAACCCACCTTTTCTTCCTTGGATGGTATCACCTTTCACTAGGTGTTGAATCTAAAACCTTGGGAGCCAGACTTATCTCCTCCGCCTTCCTCACACGGCATATCCAGTCGGTTACCGAGACCTGCTGGCTCTGCCTGTTGCTCACGCTCCAGCCTGGCTGCTCCTCTCCGTGTTCATGATACCTGCCTTGCTTCTGGTTTTCTTCACTTCTTGTCTGGATTAATAAAAGAGCCTCCTATCTGATTTTTCCATCTACAGCCTGACCCCTCTAATCCACACTTGACTCTGTTGCTGAAATAATTCTTTTAAAATGCAAATCTGATGTGATACTCTCATCCCTGAAGTCATTTCCTGGTTCCCTGTCAAGGTTACAAATTTAAAACTCATTAACAAATTGGGTGTGGGGCTCCAGGAAACAACCCCTCTTCCCAGCCTCACCTCTTGTTGGGTCTCTTTGCTGCTTTAGGAGGCCACCTGTGAGTCTACTTACAGTTCCCCAGGGTGCAGGCCATACCATTTCTTTCCTCTTTTATATGGGTTGTTCTCTCCTTGAAACTCTTGTCAATCCCCATTTAACTTTTCCTAGCTAGCTCCTGGTCACCCTACAAAACCTATCCCGGGCTTTGTCTCCTCCCTGGAGACTTTCTCACCTCCAGCCTGGATTACTGTCTGGATTATTGGCTCTTCCTAGGTGTTCCTTCCCTGTGCCCCATTTCTGCACCCAGAGTCACAGATAAGTTTGTGACTGTCAGCTTATCTCAGGAAAAGCTTTGACGCCTTCTCTCTTTCTATGTACTGGAATACTGGGTTGTAGTTGTTTATTTTCATGGCTTCCTCATGAGATGGGAACTCCTTGCAGGCAGGGACTGGGCTCTCTATAAACTCCTTTCCCTTCTCAATGTCCCCTTCCTACACAATTCCTGAAGATGGCTAATCTCCCCTGAGGAGGTTTCACCCAATATATAGCACCTATATATAGCCCCTCACCCCTATGTAGAATCTCAGGTAAGAGAGAACAGGAGTGCAGGAAGCAAGTAGTTAGTGCAGAAGAAGAACCTGAGATTGATTGGTGGAAGGGTTCCATGGTGTAATGGTTAGTGCTCTGGATTCTGAGATTGATTGGTGGTCCTGACCTCTAGTTTCATCTTTCAAACTCATTCATTCAGTCAGTACTGGACACTGCAAAGTCTCTGGTGTATGGAGAAGTAAATTATGGCTTCTGTCCTTCAAGAATGTGCAGTCCAATAGCAGGGACACATTTGTACACAAATAAATGTATCTGTAATGTAATCACTAAATACTAGGAATCTGAACACCGTGCTTCTACCGTAGGAGGAGGAAACCGTTACTTGTAATTGTTGAGGGCTCACAGTGAGGAGACTATAACCCATAAGCAGGGACTAAAAGGATAAGAAAGGGCCTACTTTTCACAGGGAAGAAAGGCATTCTAGGTAGAGAGGCCACTGACTCAGCCAAGGCATCAAGCGCTTGGGGTGGTTTTCCTGTGATAAGCCAACAGTTACAAACTCGTCAATGGACTGTGTGCAGGGATGGGCGTAGGGAGAATCCCGCTGTTTAAAGCGTTTTTTGAGATTCTCCTCCACCTGCCCCTCATTGCCCATTCCCGGGCGCAGCCACCCATGCCCTGTGCAGGGGCTCCACACACTGGGGTGGGGGTGGGGGGGCTGGCTGCCTCTTCCCACGTGGGCCCCAGCCTCCTCCGTGTGGCTCTCCACGCCTGGTTTATTTATGCACGAAGAAGGCAATTTGCCTTCGGCCCTGGGGACCCATCTCAGAGACAAGAAGGCAGTTTGTTCTCTGTAATGGCTTCCGCGGGAGTGTGGCTGGGGCGGGGCGTGAACACGGGGTTGGAAGGGCAGGCGTTGCACCCCCGGAGCCCTATGCGGCTCACTTCCTCCCCGTTCTGAAACATCTCTGTCTCTCTTTTTCTCTTTGGCCCCCTCATTATCTGTTCCTTGACCTTTATCCCTGTGCCCATAGGAAGACATTCGCAGCACCCTTCCCATCATTTTCAGGTGATGTAAATTTGAGACTGATGCCAAGAATGAGCATCCATTGCCTATTCCTTCACCAGAGGGGTTCCCTCCTGAAGCCTAAAGGCTCGTGTGTGTGTGTGTGTGTGTGTGTGTGTGTGTGTGTGAGAGAGAGAGAGAGAGAGAGAGAGAGAGAGAGAGAGAGAGAGTGCCAGGCTGGCATCTCCTGGGGTGATCTCCTCCAGGTGAGGGGTGACTGAATCTGACAGTTGACCATCTCCTTAGCTGTAAGTTCCCTCCAGATGGTAAAGAAAGAATCTGGAGGCTGTGGAGGTTCAGAACCAGTCATGTTAGTGGTATGCAGATTACTCTAAGCTAAAGGCAATTTTAGCCTCAGGCTCAAGAGAAACTTCTGCCCCACTCTTTAACTACCTAGAAGAACTTAAATTAGGGGCCTTGCTCATAATACACTATTATCAGAGATAACTGCTTTTGACCCATCTATAGGGCAGAGCAAACATATTTACTAAATGTTTGTTCTTATCATCCTGCAACGACACTTATTGAAGCCCCCAAGGTGCATTACCTCATCCCTGGCTAAGAATGTCTTATATACCTCAATCCCCCTTTCTATCTCCGAACCTCTCCTGCATGTGGGGTCTCTGATAAAATTGTAATACTCAATATATACTCATAACAAAAGATGAATACAAGTCACGTTTGACTTCTGCAATTACAAGAGGTGCTCAAAGTGGTTACCATCAGTGTCCAGACAATTTTTATTACGGCAAACTACTACTTGAGCAACGTTGACCAAAGTGTCCGCTTGCATACATTTTTTTGAAACCCCAGGTAGATGTAAAACTGGTTAGTCCACCAAGGCACTAAGCAATTTCATTCACCATAAACAACTAATTTGCATTTCTATGGACAAGAATCATCTTTATTACCAGTTTTCTACAATTTACAGGATTGTAAAATAGCTGATAGACAATGAAAGGCAGAGATAACCTTGATGAATAAGTTAGACAGGACATCTAATAACCTTTTAGTCCCTTTGAAGTCTTTCCTGACATTTCCTTAACCTTTTTGCAGCATTTAACACTAGTGACCATTCCTGAAACTCCTCCTTTTGTTATGTGGTGTCACCTTGGATTTCTGACCACCCAGTCTCAGCAGAAGAGGCCTCCTCTTTCTCTATCTATCCCTTAAATGTAGCTGTTGTCCAGTTGTTTGTCCTGGACCACCGTCTCTCTCTACCCACACTTTTGAGGGTAATCTCATCAATTATTTTATCTTGAAGCCACCAAGGTTATGCTGATGACTCTCAAACCTCTATTTCCTGCACAGCTTCCTTCTGGCTCCAGATTACATTTGTTTATATTCATTCCCCAGCACCTCAAAATGCAACATGCTCTACCTATAAAACCCACCTTTTCTTCCTTGGATGGTATCACCTTTCACTAGGTGTTGAATCTAAAACCTTGGGAGCCAGACTTATCTCCTCCGCCTTCCTCACACGGCATATCCAGTCGGTTACCGAGACCTGCTGGCTCTGCCTGTTGCTCACGCTCCAGCCTGGCTGCTCCTCTCCGTGTTCATGATACCTGCCTTGCTTCTGGTTTTCTTCACTTCTTGTCTGGATTAATAAAAGAGCCTCCTATCTGATTTTTCCATCTACAGCCTGACCCCTCTAATCCACACTTGACTCTGTTGCTGAAATAATTCTTTTAAAATGCAAATCTGATGTGATACTCTCATCCCTGAAGTCATTTCCTGGTTCCCTGTCAAGGTTACAAATTTAAAACTCATTAACAAATTGGGTGTGGGGCTCCAGGAAACAACCCCTCTTCCCAGCCTCACCTCTTGTTGGGTCTCTTTGCTGCTTTAGGAGGCCACCTGTGAGTCTACTTACAGTTCCCCAGGGTGCAGGCCATACCATTTCTTTCCTCTTTTATATGGGTTGTTCTCTCCTTGAAACTCTTGTCAATCCCCATTTAACTTTTCCTAGCTAGCTCCTGGTCACCCTACAAAACCTATCCCGGGCTTTGTCTCCTCCCTGGAGACTTTCTCACCTCCAGCCTGGATTACTGTCTGGATTATTGGCTCTTCCTAGGTGTTCCTTCCCTGTGCCCCATTTCTGCACCCAGAGTCACAGATAAGTTTGTGACTGTCAGCTTATCTCAGGAAAAGCTTTGACGCCTTCTCTCTTTCTATGTACTGGAATACTGGGTTGTAGTTGTTTATTTTCATGGCTTCCTCATGAGATGGGAACTCCTTGCAGGCAGGGACTGGGCTCTCTATAAACTCCTTTCCCTTCTCAATGTCCCCTTCCTACACAATTCCTGAAGATGGCTAATCTCCCCTGAGGAGGTTTCACCCAATATATAGCACCTATATATAGCCCCTCACCCCTATGTAGAATCTCAGGTAAGAGAGAACAGGAGTGCAGGAAGCAAGTAGTTAGTGCAGAAGAAGAACCTGAGATTGATTGGTGGAAGGGTTCCATGGTGTAATGGTTAG